>NW_007726215.1:153886-194650 GCF_000696425.1 Galeopterus variegatus | reverse complement strand
TACCGGGGACCGGCAACGGGATCGCAACCCTCGGTGTTGCGCCCGCACTGTGCTCAGCCAGTGAGCGGGAACCGGTCTGTATGTGGGATCCGAACCCTCGGGCGGGAGCGCTGCCGCGCTTCCCAAGCGGCGCACTATCCAGTGCGCCACCGGGCCGGCCCCAGCAGTCTTGCTTTTTAAAGTAACTTTTTGGTAGATTTTATCAAATTTTCTACATTGTCAATAATGTCATATGTAAATAAAGATGGTTTTACTCATCCCTTGTCAGTATCAGTGCCTTCTTTTCTTATTGCAGGAGATAGATTCTCCAGTATTCTATTCAATGTTGAATAGATGTGGGGAGAGTAGACATTTTTGCCTTTTCCTGATATTAGAGGGAAAGCATTTGGTCTTTCACTGCTAAACATGACATTAGCCTTAAATTTTTCTTAAATACCCTTTACATTGAGGAAGTTCCCTTTCATTCCTAGTGTGCTGAGTTTCATCAGGAGTAGATATTGGATTTTATTTAATGTTTTTTCTGTATCTATAGATTATCTTACATTCATTTGCTTTTTTAGCCTTTTATATGATGGATTACATTGATTACTTTTTGCTTGTTAACTATCCTTTTATCTTTTATTCTTGAGATAATCACACTTGGTCACAATTTATTACCCTTTTTATATACTGTTAGATTCAGTTTGCTGAAATTTTGTTACAAACGTTTGCATCTATTGATCTTTAGTTTTCCTTTTTGGTACTGTCTTTGTCTGGTTTTGGTATCAGAGTAATGCTAGGCTCATAGAATAAGATGGGAAGTATTCCTTCCTCTTCGATTTTGTGGAAGAGTTTGTGTAGAACTGGTATCATTTCTTCCTTAAATGTTTGGTAGAATCACCAGGTAAGCCATCTGGATCTACTGAATTTTGTGTGGGAATGATTTTAACTAGAATCATAATTTTGTTGTTAGATATTGGGTTATTCAAGTACTGCTGGCCAAGTAAGCTTTGGTAGTTGGTTTCTCACAAGAAATTTGTCCACTTGATTTAAATTGTTAAGTTTGTTGATATAAGGTTGTTCATAGCAATTTCCTTAATGTCCTTTAGTTTGTGTTGAATCTGAGGTAATGCTAACTATCAATCCTGATACTGGTTATTGGCTCTTTTCTTTTTTTTAAAAAAAAATTTAATCTCACTAAAGTATTACCAGTTTTATTGATCTTATCAAAAAGCCAGCTTTTATGTTATGTTAAAGTGACTTTTGTTACTTAAAGACCTAAGTGGTAGGGTCTCAGAGTAGGTACATTTTATTAGAACAAATAGAAATGAAAATGATCTGTTGCCACCCAAAAAGAAGAGACAGGGAAATTCTGGGAATCAGAAAATTGGCCCATGAACAAGGAGTGTCTGGATGGATAAAAGTACTCCAGAAAGGAGAAAAGGAACAAATCAGGAAGCACCAAAGAAACATTCTTTCTACTCCACCATTTTTATGACTGTTCCCACTGAGTTAGAATCTAGTCTTATCTTAATATGTTTGATAATTCGAGCAACAAATTATTTCAGTAAAGAAAATCTGTGGATAAATTTCAAATTCCATTTTATCCAGTTGCCATTTTTACAGAAAATGAGCATCATCATAATTCGGTAGCTTTATTTGAGTTTCCCATGGAAGTCTGTATGGTAAGGGAAAATTGGGTCTTTGAAATCAGAGGTTCCTTAATTCAAACCCAATATTTATAGCTTCCCCTATGTAACCTCAGGCAACTTACTCAGCTTTGCTGAATCAGCATCTTTACCTGTAAAATGGAATTTAAATGAGATGACATCGTACCTGTTGTGAGAATTTAAATGAGATGACATATATGAAATTATTGGTACATAGTAGTCTCTTAAGCAATTCTAGCTACATTTCCATTTCTACTCAAAATGCTAAGAGCAAAATGTTTACCAGTTGAAGGATAAGCAAAGAGAGTAAGGAGCTGTTTAACCCTATCTCTGCTGTAGTTCTTTTTAGCAACATGAAAACCAATAAGCTAGTAAACCAGTTAAGGCAATTTTTAACAAAGGTATACAGAAATTTGGGGCCTTTTAAATTGTATGTGATGCTCAGTCAGTAAATAATATACAGTGAAGCCACAAAATATGTGGGATATTAGGTTCTAAAGTCAACGAGTTTAAGTTGGAAATCTCATAATGCTTCAACTGCCTTCGAAAAATCCCATAGGAAAGAACTGCAATGAAGCCTGTGTTAGGGTCTTGTATGCAGTGCATCTCAAAAATCTGGTTGTTTTCTTTGAGTGTTGAATCGTTTTTTCTTTCGGCACCTGAAGATGTAGTTGTCTTGAGTTTAGAACTGGTGTCATACAAAATATATGAGTATATCTTTAAATGTTAGGCTTCTACGCATTCTCTGAATGAGAGGCACTTGAGAACTGAGACCTCTTGAAGCAATTGATTCATGTCCCCCATCCTTTGCTTGTAAAGGAATATTGGATGAAATGGCTCGTGGAACTATCCTTGTTGCCTAGATTCTTAATTTTCCCTCTTGCAGGGCATATACAATTGAATTCCGTATCTTAATTAAGGGTATATGTTACTCCACTTTTAGATTCTCTGAAGAGAAATGCTACTTCTTCATTTTCTTACCCTGTAAGATAAGATTTGAAGGTCAAAATGAAAGCCCACATCTATTTCACCCCCGTTTAGTACTCCTGTTGACATCACTGACTGACCAAAGCATACTTTTTCAAAGAGCCTTGTGACTTCCGTCTGCATTTTAGCCCACTTGACAGGGTATCCAGTATCAATAGATCTGACTGTGGTGTTTATAATAAAACCAACTTTTAGTGTATATTCTAGAACAGGGTTTGGCAAACTATGGCAAGGGACTGGCCACCTGTTTTTGAAAATAACTTTTTATTGAAACACAGCCACACCCATTTATTTACTGTCTATAAATGCTTTCACACTTAGAGCAGCAGAGTTGATGAGTCATGTGAAGACCCGGTGCCTCCCAAGCCTAAAATATTTATAATCCAGTTTTTTACAGAAAGAATTCACTGACCCCTGTTCTCAGCCTTTTTATACTTTAGAGCAGAGTCTCAAAGTGTGGTCAACGGCCACAGAGATCAAATTTGACCAAGGGGATACTTAAAAATGTAGGTTTTGGGAGACTACCAAGGACCCACTGAGTTGGAATCTCTTCAGATGGAACCTGAGAATCAGCATATTTAACATAGGTTCCAGGTAATTTTTAACACACACTAGAGTTTTGCCACCGTTACTTTAGTGAAGAGGAAAAGTGACTAAAAGCAATACTATTTATAAATGGCATGCTTACAGTAAAAAAAACTAATGTTACCTCTCTAGAAAATATAGTACCAAGAGAAGAAACTATATATATGTATACTCTTCTTGTTTCATGGTTTAAATTTTTTGAAAGACAGTATGTTACTGTCATGTAGGAAGTTACCATTTAGGTGGAGGAGATATGTTTGAAGAACAATTAAAAAGATGAAATTCAGAGGACTAGTTGTAAATCTTAGGAGGAGATGACCTGTGTGGACAAAGCATGGTGGGTCCTGATTCATTACTGAGGCTTGAATTGTATTTGATAAGTCACAACCAACATTTATGGTGAATCAAAACAAACTATTATTTCTTATTTTTATAAAATAATACGTAAATGACTCAATATATGCGTATTTGCCAAATCTGTCATTCTCCTTATTCCCCCTTGATGAATTAAAGGAATTCTAAAATTTTAGAGGTGGAAGGACTTTCAAAAGTATTGCTTTTACCTCTCAATTTTACAGAAAAGGAAATTGAGACTGAAAAATAGTTAAACAATTTGCCTAAGGTCACATTGCTCACCAAAGCAAGAGAAAGATTACCTAAGAGTCCTGCTTCTAGATGTTGTACTGGATATGCCAGCTGGTTTCCCATGGGCAAAAACCTTTCTGGATTCTCAGGAAAGTCAAAAGATCAAGGAATACTGATCCTCATGGCATAGCGCAGCTTGGCTTAGAGGTCGGTGACGTTTACCTCCTTGGCTGGAATAAGTTCTCTCTAGTTCACACAGCTTTCTACACCCTCTTTTGGTTCTTGCATTGTTTCACTAACAGTAGAGAAATTCTCTTATAGTTGAGAAGTATTTTTCCATTCACATGTATTATTATCAGAAGCAAAAAAATAAATAAAAGCTAGACCAACAGGATCATATGTTTAGTCAACAGTAGAGATATTTCTATGTGAAACTGAAAACTTTTCCTATGAGTTTTTTGTGCTTTAAAAATGTTTGAAGGACTACAAAAGCCTGTATCTTACATCAGCCTCTTCACTCATTTTGCCTTTCCTGTCTGACTTCCAGAAAAATACAGGCTGGGTGGGGTGAGATTCTTTGATTTGTCAAGAGTACTCAGCTTGCTGGTGGCAGAGCCAGAACTGGAGCTTCCATCTTCTGATATCTATCTGGGATAGCTGCGGTGTTTTCAATGTAGGGAAGAGTTTTCATGATCATTATTATTATTATATTGTTGGTAGCTCTCCTTTAAGGATCACTCTGGACACTGCATACATTCTCACTTAATCCTCACAGTAAACCTTCAGTAACATCACCCCAGTTTTACAGTTGAGAGAATTAAGGCCATGTTCTGTTTGTATGTTGCTACTTAACAAACTACCCCAAAACTTAGTGTCTTTAAACAATTCTTTTATTATACATTAGAGATTGTGAGTCAGGAATTTGGGCAGGCATTGTCTGGGTGACTTTTTTCCTCCTCCCTATGGCATTGACTGTGGTGTCTTATTGGTCCTCAGCTGGTGGGTGATCAGGTCTTGAGGGTCCAAAAGCCTCCCCTCACATGTCTGGTCTTTCATCAGGAATGGTTGAAGTCTAGGCTCAGCTGGGCCTATCAGCCAGAATGCTTCTCTTGCATGGTATTCTCAAGATAGTTTTCTTGCATGGCAGCTCAAGACCCCATAAAAGTATTCCAAGAGAGGCAGATGGAAGGTGCATGTCCTTTTCTGACCAAGCCAATAGGAAATTGGACTTCGGATCCATGTCTGTACACCACATTCTTAGTTGGGTCTGTAGAGATAGGTATTGCCATTTAGTCAGGTTTATAGCATTCTGTTTGTAGATCCAAGCCTTAGGTAATATTTTGTACTTTTTTCTCCCTAGTGCTTACTTTGTTAGGGAATTACAGGCCTCTTTAGAGAGGGAGAATGAAGATTCCCCACTTTCCTTGCCAATCCATATTTAGAAACTCCATAAAAAACAAAAGCAAACATAGCTCTCTCTAATCTAGGGAGTGTGATTATGTATGAGTGTGCCGTGTGTGTATGTGTGTGTTTTAATTCCTTTTAGATAATGATAACCCCTCAGGGATGATGAATGTCATATAAGATTCAGAAGAAAACGTTTTGCAGCTAAAGGTAGGATGGCCAAATCTACAGAGCAAGTAATTGGGAGCCAGACAACATGGTTCAATTCCCAACTCTGTCATTTCTGATTTACTTTTTGCCACCTGTAACTAAGAAAATAGTAAAGGAAGAAGGATACAAATGCAGTTAGAATTCCTCCCGTACATACTTGTCAAATGTTGTATCCCCTCCCAAGTGCTTTGTTTTTTTAATACAATTCTTTAGGAAGAAGGTTTACTGATTTATCCAGTAACAGTGTTAATGTTGCTTTTAACACACCACCTTTCTTTGAATGGCATCAGGCTTTTGGTAGCCAAATGTTGTGCTTGGGTCAGATTATCTAGATATTGTGTTTATTTAGCATGCTAAGAATGCATCCACACCAGCACTGTGCTTCCTTCTGTATTTGCTCTTTTTTTTTTTCTTCTTTCTCTCCTTCTGTAAAGAAATATAATAGTAGAAGAAGGGGCTTTTTGTTGTGTTTTTAGAAATCCATCTTTGAATAACCCCTAAAGTGCATTAACAATATATCCATAAATAATAGTGACAGGCTTTCTCTGCACCCTTCAATCCCCAGTCAGGGATAATACTGCCACAGTGGCCCAGGCTTCTTTGAGAGAGATTGTTTTGTGAGGGTAGGGATATGTGTGACAAACACAGATTCCCATAAGTAGCGTCTTTTCCCTCCCCCTCCTCTCCCTTCCCTCCCTTCCCTTTTTTCCCTTTCCCTTTCCACCTTACCTTCTTCCCTTTCCCTTCATGCTTTATTAGGTGGGGAGGGAGGTAGAGCCTGGGTACTTTGTGATTGCAGGAGCCCTCTGAACTGTTTTGTTTTCTCCGAAGCTTTTCTCCAGTGTTCCTGTCTGATTTTCCTAGTATTATCATATCCAACCAATGGCAACTGTAGTAAAGTGGGCTAGTGCCTTTTCCAGAACTTCTTTAGACCTTTTTGATGCCCTGCCAAATCACATAACTTTTCCTTCTCCTACAAAAATCCAAAAGTAAGGGGCCGGCCCGGTGGCACACTGGATAGTGCGCCGCTTGGGAAGCGCGGCGGCGCTCCCGCCCGAGGGTTCGGATCCCACATGCAGACCGGTTCCCGCTCACTGGCTGAGCGAGGCGCGGGAGTGGCACCGAGGGTTGCGGTCCCGTTGCCGGTCCCCGGTCCGGTGCGGGGGCAACACTGAGGGTTGCGATCCGTTGCCGGACACGGAAAAAAGACAAAAGACAAAAAAAAAAAAATCCAAAAGTAAGCAATTGCCACAGCACTACGTGTTGAGAGATTTTTTTGTTTTCTCACTTATATTTCTGGATTTGTTCTTTGATAGTAAAATATTAAAAGTGAAAGAAATGCTTATTGCATTAATTTATTCACCTTGGTTTTGTCTTTCCTGCCTTATCTTGATCCTCAAGACACCCTTTCTAGAAGGCTCAACAACTTTTCCTCTAATTCCTGTCTGAGGGAGAGAAGAATTGGGAAGAAATGAAGCTCAGAAATACTCTCCTTTGCAGATTTTACAGAAGCCTGACTTAGATTAGAGAAAGAGGCCAAACAAGTGTTAAACATAAATGATGATAGTAGGCAGTTAAATGTTTTTCAATAAAGGTATTTTTTCTTTTAAAGCAAGCTACTTTCTAGTTTCAGTAACTTGAGAGTGCAAAATTTGCCAACAACAGGCAATCCCTTGATCAGAGTGAGGTTGTAAAATTAGAAGAAATTTGTTTAGATGTGGGACAAAAATATTTTCAGTTGTAACAGAAAATCATTTTTGAAAAAGAGATGATACTGCTTAGTGTTTGATCCAACATGACAATTTTCCTTCAAGATTCTTATGAAAGTTTCAGTGCCAGAGTTTCACACATATGTATTTGAGAGATAAATGTTTTTAAAATGAAGAGCTTCTTTTAGCAGAATCATAGCATCACTTTACTCAAATTATGTACTTAAGTTGTTCAAAAAGCAATTTTCAATCTTTGTTCACCTACTAATCTGAAATCAATATATATTTTGTATTTTTTTCCCCCAAATGGATGGATTTCCTTAATTTGGTGAGCTAAATATTAATCTGTCAGTGGCTTCGATAGTTCTATTATGAAACCTTGCAGAGACATAATAATAATAATGCTGATAGATTATACATATGGCTTGGCTAACGTTGTTTTGAAAATGGATATGATGTTATATATTGCTCAAGCTCCAGTTAATAAACATTTGTGGTATACAGCTAGTCTGAGAAATTTCTTGATCGGTTCTCAGAGGGCAGAATTAATGAATCTCCTTTGGAGTTATGCTTTCTACAATACGTTTTAAAATTGTGTTTGAACTCATTCATGGAAACGCTCCTTTCTTGAAATTTTAAGGATATCATTCTTTCCAGAAATGTGTATTTAATTGTACACTCTAAAAATATAGACATACTTTTTTTGTTGTTTTTTTTAATAGAGAGGATTATTTGGTAATTAGAGGTTATTGTTAAAGAGGCGAATTATTTTGAAAATATACATTTATTGAGAGGAGATCTGGGAAGGCAAACTAGACAGAGAGGTTACATCTACAATTGTGTATTACCAGTACAGCAGCAGTTTAGTAAATTGGTATATAAGCAAGCATCTGTTGCAGGAATGTAAGAATGACATCATAAAGAATGTATGGAAATTTTTAATTGAAAAAGAATGATGCACAATTGCAGCATGACTTTAAGCCTAAATTGATTTTGCCAACAGAGTAAAAGTGGGATTCTTTTAAAATATTCCAATAATGTAAAGTATTTAAAATGTAATGTCCTGTTAATGTACCTAAAAATTAGACTCTAGGTCATTCAATAAGAGTACTGCTTACAGTAATACAGCCTATGTAATATGCAATTATCTTGACAATAGTTTTATTTTTCAACAATTTTGTCATAAAACAGCAGTAGGATACAATGAATTTGATTCATTTTTTGTGTGTGAATCATTTAATAGGTCATTACATCTACTATATTAGACTCCATTCTCCTTTCAGAGCTTTTCATTATAAGGCTGTCTTTAATGGAAAGAAGTTTAACCTTCCCTCCCAGATAGATTGAACCCCATAACTGTGTAAACATTCTCATTATAAAATAAAATCCCCTTCCCCAAGGGCAGTGCTATAATTATGTTGCAGAGCTTCGTAGGAATGTTTCTCTTCAGAAATGCTGTCTCATTCTTGCTCTCAACTTTTTATCATTTTCAAACAATCAATAATATTTTTAAATTATAGTTTAATAAAATGCATATGATCTACTTAAATTTTTTTGAAGTTATTTTAATCAACTTTGAGAAGAAGTCATCAGTAAAATTGCTGTTGATTTATAAATAGGATAATTAGAGGCTTTCCTCCTAAGTACTGTTCACTGGCATTGTGGCTCTTTTTATTGCCTAGTCAAACCTCTTCATTCAATTTTAAAATTGCCTTTTGAATGAACTGCAGTATGAGCTTGCCAAATAGTGTCACCGTTAATACTTTACCTCCTCTATTTCATTGTCCAGTCTGCAAATGCACAATAAATTGTTTGATAAGGGGGTCAATGAGGTTGTACTAGTTTTTAAGTGAATTATAACCAAACAGTTCAGATTATGTCACACACTCATTGTTATGGTAGAGCTGTGTTTAAAAGATAGCAGTATAGTACTTTGGTTCATTTTGCACTGTTACATCAAGAATATATCCTGTACAGATCGGGATACCATGGTTCTTCAACAAATTGCCTATCTTTATATCACCAGACAGAAAAGAAAAATGCCACTTTCAGATGTACAGACTTCACTTCATGTGAAGGGTTTATTGAAAGTGACAAACCTACCAGGCTCCTGGTTTGGAAAGAGACAGCCTGGTTTCTGTGAGAATGTGTTAGAACAGGGATTTCATATAATTATTTTAAGATAATAATTTTGTGAAGATGCCAAAGAAAGTATTCATTGGAAGGCCTAAGGAACATATGTTGTTAGTATGAAAATGCTCAGCTGGTCAATGTTATCTGTTCCATAGATAGCAATTATATTTCTGTAGGTGTGTAAGCTCGTTAGGTACATAGTGTGTATTGTTAAGAGGCAGTTTTCTACCTTTTGACTTGCAGATACTCTTTTGGTGGTGACTTTATGAAAATGAAGTTGGGATTTTCTTAAATGCATATCAGAAAGATATGCTTATGCAGAATTGGTGGTTTTTGAGAAATTTATAAAAGGCAAAAAGTAAGAAACTTCATGCTTGCTGCATCTAAAAGCAAGTCTGTTTGTGTGTGTCTCTCCCTTTGTAACAGAAGGAATGTTTCTTATGTTTCTGTCTTCAGACAGTTGGCACACATTTCATCTCAGCAGCTGCTTTCTCTTAAAGTGCAGTAGAGTGTAGGACTGTAGTGACACCAGCATTAATACTTCACATTCTGCTATCATATGCTGTCACTGGGAAATATGGATCTAGGTTACATGTGTTTGCAGACTTTGTACTGCTGAATTATGAAAGCTGACTCTGTTGGTGGATTGTGTTGTATTCAGAGACTGTGAACTGAACAATAAACGAATGCAGTAGGCTATTTAGAGTGCTATACCGTTCTCTCCTTTTGGGGCCTAATTGAGGTTGAGCTGTAAAATTTGTGTCAAATTGTGCTGGAAAATACCTTATAAGAAACATCTAAATAATTTTGTCCAATGGCGTTTTTATGTATTATCTTCGATTTTAATTCTCTTTTTTTTTTTACCGTTGCATAAATCATTTCACTTCAGATAAATAAAATAATAAGGCATACTGAAAATGATCAAAGAAAACTTTTTTTCCCATTCAGATAAAAATTTGCAAAGAAATTACTGTTAAAGTCACTTACTGTGGTTGTAAAAATTAAAATCATGTTTTAGATTTTATTTCTTTTTATAAATAGTTTAAAATACAATATTCAGGCCACAGCTAGTAAGATAATCATTCTTTTTGCCTTTACATCTGAGCTAGGTCTACACACACACACACACACACACGCAGTCACACACGCAGTCACACATGCACATATACTTGTGTATAGATATATGCACATGTACATTTTTTAGGCTATTAATAAAATTTCTGGAAAAGTATTTTCTGTTGATTTAAAAATGAAATAAGGATAGTAAATAGAATAATATAGTACCGTCGTAATAGATTATGAATGAGCACATGTGAGTAATGTTTAGGTGAACACAAATTTATAGGTCAGCATCTGTAGACCAAAAAAGAGAATTATGGTGAAATGCTGCCTTGTGAACTGTTGTATGATATGGTATGGGTGGTGAGTATTTATCGGCCCTTGGTACTTTCATGTCTTTTTTTAAAAAATATTTATTTGTACATATTTATGGAGTACAGTGTGCTGTTTCAGTACATGCGTATACTATACTTTGATTCAGTTAGTATAGATTTACCACAGATTAGATTTATGTGGTTTATTTGTAAGTTGTTTTCGGTCTATCTAACTTTTGGAGTTGAAATGAAATTTTATTGTAAACTTTGTAATGTGCAGAATAAGTATAGGGACCAAGATTTTTTTGGATCTATATTATTTCAGTTGAAAACCACCTTGAGTGTCATCTTATATCATACAAGCTCCCCACTTATTTTCATCTTGCCTTATAGCACCAGTTGTAAGTAGCATGAAGGTCTCAAACTGTGAAAGTGCAATTTTGTCAAAATTTATTATTCTAAATCTGTGAATCAGTTATTTATATTGCCTGGTTTTACTAGTTGAGAGAGAATGATTTCCTATCTTGATAGCACAGTATGAAACAATGGTTGTGTCCATGCTCCTCACTCATGTAAAGTTAAGGAAGAATTATGATTTGTTTTTAACTTTATAAACCCTGTGTTTCTCTTACTTTTTCTAAAAATTCATGTCAGAAGATACATATTCTGTTTCCCAAAATCATGTGAAAAAGTTACATTCATCCTTATTGTTTTGACTATTAAGTGAGAACACCGGTTGCCTTTACAGAGAGAGGAAGGACCTTAACACTCTGAAACCTTCCAAAAATCACCTTGGTAGCCTGGAATGATAATTCTCTGTCTGTCCTGTGGCATCCGTTTATGATTCCATATGTCCACAGCGTGGTCAGGTGTGCGGCATTTGCTTGCCCCCTTTCCTTGTAGAAGTTGATTTCTAAGTAGCCCATTTAAAAATGTCTTCAGTTTGGGACATGTGCACCTCAGGCAACACCACTCCCCATCTCAAGAAGGCACAGCTCAGGAGTTTGTCTTCCAGTGCAGTGATTTGTGTGGTGCCCTGGTGTGGAATACATATGAAGTTCTTTTGAACAATGCAGCTATCTGACAGAACAGTGTTCTGTCGTTTGTGCACAAGAAGTGCTGTGCAGTGCATTCAGGGCCACCATGACTGTCCATTAACGTTTCATTCTGTATCTGCCTCAAATTGGTGCTACCTGTGGAAACTTTAGCTGTGTTTGTTAAAAAGAACAAAAACTGCTGAAAACAGTGCTGTCTGGGGTTGGGATCTAAAATGCCGCGGTTAGCTGATTGTAAAAACCTAAAACACATCAACAGTTTTGGCAGTAGAATTAAACGTGTGAATCAATCGAAATGAAAGGCGAAAACAGCACTTTTATCTCTTAGTCACGGTTCTATGCAATTGGGGGCCATTAAATACAGTTTATAGAATCCTATCATTACTTCTTTGTGAAGACTGTAGTAAACTCGAGTTTCTTTTGTGTTTCTCTCTCTTCACTACAGTCATCCTTATTGAAAAAAGAATCATTAAATAAAACTTCTGGAAGTAACTTCCAAGGTCAAAACACATGCAAGGAGCCAGTATCTGAGACCTTCAAAAGAAATTAAACACTAAATTTTGTTTAGTCCCATGCTTGATTAAGGTAGAATGGGTTGGTGGTAGAAGTATAACTTTTAATATAATCAGAAAAAGTGATACTTTTAACTTGTGAATGCATGTTACAGCTTTTAGGTTAGCTTAGTAAGCATCCTTTTAAAAGTTACCCCATTCCAATTTCTTCCAATATGTACACATGTTTAGATTTCCAGCACATCTAACATCTTTGGCTGATGTCTTAGCTTCCTGTAAATTTTATCGCTTTTCAAAAAGTTTCACGTAGAATTCTTTCTGCTTAGATGAGGAAGGTAGAATATGTGAGAAAACTCTAAATTGTAATTATCAATTATAATCAATATCATAAATTCAGTATGTTTTCCATATTGCTTATCTCCTCAAAAGTTCATTGTGCTTGTCAATCCCAAATGTTGGCAAAACTTGAGCTTTTTACTCTTTGCAACATAGCATATGTCAAAAATATCTGCATTTCAAGGAGGAAACGAAGGCAAATGTGATTGGATAATTTGGTTGTGTCAGAGAGAGTTAAACATCCTCTTTATTTAGGATCATTCATTATGATGGCTGGTTCTGTACCCATCTATAGCCTCCAACACATTTTTGGAGAACATTACTTATACTCTGGATATAATTTAAAGTGCCTGCTGTCGTGAAAAGAAGTCCAGGCTGATGGTTGGAGTTGTAGCACTGTTACTTAACTAGCTGTGTGTGTGGTCAGGCTCGTCATTTAATCTTTCACGACCTCAGTGTCTGAATCTGTAAAATGAAATCATTGAACTGAGTTATGTCTCAAATCCCTCTAAGTTTCGGAATTCTGTCATTTTGTATTTCTGAATTAGAAGTTTGGTTCTGTCAGAATTATGCAAGATTAAAAAATACATAAATTCCAAAAGTTATTGTTTATCTTTCATCATCATCCAAAGCAGTAAAGCTAAAATATTTTTGCTTTGGAAAGATGATTTTTAAAATGAGATTAGAAAGTGATCTATGTTCTGTAGTTTGCATAGCTAGAGTAAAAAGTTCGAAATGTAGATTTAATAACATCAGTAGCAGGTTAATATGATTTTTAGCTTTTACTTTTCCTTTAGTCTCAATTAAATAGCATATTTCAGTATGTAATTATATAACATTAATTTTGTAATGAGTTGTTTACATTATTTCTGGGTAAAATTAAGGGTAAAGGGCCCTTCCTTCCCAGCCCTGTTCCTTAACTCTTAGAATCAATTGTGTTGCTATTTTAACTCATTCAATTTTTTTATTGTTTATATTTACATTTAAAGAAAATTTTATATTCCCTCTTGGCTCATATTTACTTCATGGTCATGTGGTTGTCTCACAAATCGAAGAGGAGCATGTTCTCTTTATCGCCATTTGGTATAGTCAAAAGAGAGTTCTGGACTGGGTGGCTGAGACATGATTACTATTCACAACTCTGCCATTAAATACCCATGTGACTAGACTAAGCACTCAACCAATATGGAGCTTCAGTCTCCTCACTTGTAGAATGGGATGATATACCCTGTCTCTGCTTAGGGCACTGTACCACCGTGCACAGTCCATGAATTTATTAAATGTGTTCTTAATTCAGCAGAACAGAATTGTGGAATTTTTGTCCTAAGTTCTGCCCATTTCTGTTTGTTTCCAAAGGACTATGTTATCAAGGTTCGGGGTTAGAGGATATGATTCAAGGGAAATCTTTGTTATGCCATCCTTTCTGTAGGTCAACTTTAATTTTCTCTGTTCAACTGAGGTGGTGGTCTTTGAAACTTTATTTAGCAAGCAAACATTTTTCAAGCATAATGTTTTCAGAAGTTGAGCTGATTTTGTAGGAGCAGCAGGGGAGAGCCTACAGGTTGCTTTCTTCTGCCCACTCCTACCCCCATACCTTTGTGTGAATCCAGAAGTTCTTGGGCTCTTGTAAGCAGAGTTTTAGAAAACCATCATCCTATCTATAATTGAACACTAAACTATTCATTCAAATGGACATAATGAATATTTAGAATGATTCCCTTGAAATTGATCAAAGCTGCCTGTCATTATATGCCTTGGTCTGGAATAGGCTTCCAGTGCATCACCTTTCAATCACAGGACGGTAAGAAAGATTTCTTGCCACACGTATGTTAATTAGTATTTTAATTATAATTGCCAGGAAATTCAGTTTACAGAAATAATACTTTTCTTCATATTTAAAGGTCATAGTCCACAATTCTGCATTTTTATAGTGTGTTTGAAGTATATTGGGTCACAGTATATAGCTGTCCATTTGGATTGGCTGAGTTGTTATCAAATTGCAGTTTCCAAGTAGCTTAAATAAATCAGATAATTTATGCACACAGTGTTGTATGATGTTTATACCTCTCAGAAGATCTCACCAAGGGAAATCAGCTTTAATGGCTACTCATTTGAGTCTAGGCAAGGGTGGAAATATATGGCCCCAGAACAAAACTTGTAACATTTTAAAATCCCGTTTGTCTTCTTCAAGATATCTCAACTAATATTTTAGCAGTCAAGAGCTTTGTAAGACTAATGAAGTGTAGTCTATACTCACTACATTTAAGAGCCTTGTCTTCGAGATGTCTAAACTCTAAAAGTCTTTCCTAAGCTGAAAAGCCTGTTGTTAGGTTAGGCAAAGACCCCAAGCCTGTCCTGTACATGCTAAGGACTGTCATGTTAGAGGACCCTTACTTAGACTTTAGGCTGTGTTTTCTTTGGCATCTGATCCTATCTGGTGGCTAATGGACAGGCACCCTTCCTGGGGGATGGTACAATTTCTGCTTAGCTTCTGAACAGCCTTGCCTATGGCTGCCTTGCCTGCCTTAGAACTTGTAACTGTCATCAACTAGTGTGTGACCCTGGGCAAGTCAAGTCACTTAAACTCTCTGAATCTTGGTAAATGAGAAAATGGATTAAGTTATCACATCTAGTTCTAAATTTTTGTGGCCTTCAAGTCTAGAAACTGAAAATACATATACTTTCTTTTCAATTACGCTATTAAGTATGATTGTTTTTACATAGACACCTGCACACACACCATACATGCTTGACACCCTTTTATGTAGGGATGTGCTGTAATGAGACAAAAGGATCAGAACAGCAGGTTATAGGAAAAATGTGAAGCATACCTCTTTTTCTTTTTCCTGGACATCAGATTCGTATTTTTTCTCCACATAAAACTGACCAAGCATAAGACTAAGTAAATACTAAGTCTCATTCTTGATCATCCACAGCTTGAACTTGGATTGAAATTGTTTGCTCTCTGATCCAGAGTTTTTGGATGCTTGGCATTTCGTGTGAGCAAAAAAATAAACATGCTAAAAAGGTTGTAGAAAATTGTAGACTTAGTAGAATCCCTGAGATGATTTACTCTAGGGCTGGGTTTAGAATGGCAAACAGATGCAAAGGCTTTTTCTGAGTTGGCTGTATCCTTGCCTACAAGAGGCCTGGATTCTCACTATTCTCCCCACCCTCTTCTCTTTTTTTGTGAACTTCTAGGATTTAAGAGTATAATATTTCTGAAAAGATTTGTTTGATTAGATGAAACTATGCCCAGAGTATAGAGCTGTATTATCTGGTATGATTCATCTTATTAATTTTCCACTGTCCAAGGCAGGAGGACAAAGTACTGAGTCTGGCATTCAGCATCCCAGAAATTTGGAGAAAATGTTGGGCCCTTTATCCCCCCTAGATGGCCATTAGGATGAAGGCTTTTTCTGGGAGGCGGTCCAAAATCATCTCAGATGTGTAGGTTTTGGAGATTATTCAAAAGGGCAGCTCCATGGAATGTGAGACATTCCCAAGGTCAAATTAGTTTATTTAGGCAGGATTATCAGTAAACTACATGAAAAGGAAAGCGAGAATCCAATTCCATAAACTGTAGGCTTTTCTGAAACCTTGTGCCCAATCTAAAAAAAGGATAGTGGTTGTGAAATATATAAAATTCTATGTATTTTAGTGTAATCTGGATTAATTTTAAATAACTAATTACACAATATACACAATAAAGAAAACAAGTTTCTTTCTTTTATAATTAGCATTTTGAGATAATCATCCAAAAAAAAAAAAAAAAGCTGTTTTGTTCCCAAGATTGTTATTTCTTCAAGTGGCAAAATGTTCCCAGATTTTTTATTCCAAAGGAGTAAGAAAAAAATTAAATGCCAGTGTATTTATTTTAATAACTTTTTAAAATGCAGCAAATTTTATGTCCCCCCCCTTTTTTTAGGGTTTTGTTTGTTTTATCATAGATTTTTAAATCTGCTCTCCCATTCCTGCTATTAGATCAAACTCTATGGCTTTAAGCTAAGGACTTTCACAAACTCCTGTAAATAACAGCCCTCTCTTCTCATTTAAAGCCAGCAGGACATCCCATCATGACTACCTCTTAATTAGATGATATTTTGATCTGTGTTCCTATTCATTAATGCTTTGTTTGCTAGTGTCATGTCGGGGTACTGTTTACCCACTAATACAATTTTGTGACCTATTCCTAGGAGAGCTGGACCAACCAGAGGAGTTTCGTTTGGGTCAGGGTTTTCACTATGGTTGGTTGACATAATTTCCAGATTAATATACAGATGAAATTCCATAATACTGGAAAATCCTTTATTTTAGGAAATAAAGAATCTTTATGAAAAACTATATTCAATATTTAATAGAAAAAGACTGACTTTAATACATTGAATATCTAACTTCCAGACCATTTTTACTACGTTTTCTCACACTGAGATGGTCCATTGTCTTAATTCAGCTCTATCTGCTGCCGGTTCTGCAGTTTTGTGCTTGCTATATTTTTTTTTAATATATAATGCACTGCATTTTATGTTCCTCCTTTTATTTCATTTGATGTTGTATTGCGTTATGTATTTCACTGTTGGATCTAAATTGGGAAAGGGAATCCTGCTTTGTCCTTGTACTATAATGAAGACAGAGTTTGTTAATATAAATGTAAACTGCTGTCTTAGGTGCATCATCACATGAAGACTGTTTCATAATTGAATATGTTGGTACTAGATACATTTAGAAAATTGCAGTCCCTAAACACCTACTCAGAGAGAGATGAACTTAATGGTTTGTTGTATACAGTTTCATTTAAAAATATTTTAGAAGAATGACTTATTTGTAAGAATATGTACAATGCAAAGTAATGATTGTAACAGTGGAACAGTTAAAGGAAAAAAAATATATGCAGCAATTACATTCAACATTTGTTAGAATCTTTGTTCTGAGAAAGTTAGATATTTTTGAGGATTTCAAAATATGAATGGTAAAATTAGATTAGACTGAGAAGGAGAAATAAGTTTCCAGAAGCACATTAAGGGCACATTACCTACTTTAGTAAACATAACCACAAAGTGTATTGCTTTTTATTAAATTATCTGCCTTCACAGAGCAATAATATTTTAAAATATATATCTAGTGTTAAAAATGATAGGATGACTGCAATTTCAAATCCATTTTTCTCATTTTTCTAAGTGTAATGGGGAAATATACATGAATACATTTTCAATTAAGAATGGAAAGATTATTTTAAATAATGCAACTGTGAAAAATATGTGTCCAGTGAGAAATGCATGCAAAATGCTGATGATTAATGCTGCATTGCTGAGATTCTTATATGTCAATATCGAAATGTTTAATATTGAAAAGTATTTCATAAGCATGAAATATTTGTAACAAAAAGGTACTATACCCAAATATGTATTTATAATCACTTCAAAATTTATGTGAGCAACTCCGGCTTCTTCAGGCTTCAGGAAAGGAAATCAGTCACATTTTCATAAAAACAATATGATCAAACCTGTTATTCTTAATGTTTTTCTGACATAAATGTTGTATGATAGTTACCAGATACTTCATCAGAACAAAGCTTTGAGATTATTTTTGTTATTCCAAGATATGACATACTGCGCCTGGAATTTTTACGTCACTCTTTCTTTTTCAAAAAATGACCCTGTTTCTTCATCTTTGCACAATACACATTTCAGAAAATAGAGATGTGTTTGAAAATGGAGACAACATTGTTTAGAAGGAAGTTGTAGGACTTTTTTTTTAATAAAACTTCCCATAGTGTTGGCCATGAATTTAAGAAACTAAATCCCTTAGAAGTTAAGCGTGTGCCCTTTTTAAAACTGTGCTTCTGAAACCAGTTCTTCTTTAGGAAAATTAAGTGTCGTCAGTACTTTCTAGACAATAACAGGAGAAGAGAAAGAGGGTAGAAATGGATGTAAGGATGTGTTGTGCATTTCTCTAGTTAAACTATGATGGTCACTTGGATTTTAGCGTACTTTACATATTTAAAATTTGTGAAAAAGAGGGGTTAAAAAGGCTGAATATCTTTGTACCTTAATGAGAGAATGATTGCTGTAATAGTATCAAAGATAAACCACTATATTAGAAACACTAAATGATAAAGGGTGATAATATGCCATTCTTGAGACTTCTTGGCTCTTACCTAACACATCAGAAAGTGATTGTTGAATTTTAAATAGCCATACAAATGGATGACATAGAAATTTAACTTTGCTTTGACCTTATTCTAATTCACAAGATGACTGCAAAATGACTTTGTTGCATCTGAATGTATGCTGGATGCTAAATCACTCCAGAGTATAAAATCTTTGTTTTGGCATAATGTTGATGCATAAACATTTGTACCCCATACTAACCCTATAAACATCACAATCCATCAGTACAATTACAAAAAAGATTGTTTGTTTTCACACTTAAAGCAGACATGAAATAGAGTGTCCTTAACTTAATCACCACCTTGATTTACCACATTTGCATATATTTGCATATTAATTGGACTACAGATTAAAATTGGTTTTGTAATTTTAATTAAGTGTCCACAAAGGTAAATGATTAGAACTGTTTAAAATACATTCTGACATAAATAGCAGTAAAAGCTTTTGTGATGATGTTTTTGTGGAATTACATTCAGAAAGTGGCCTTTTTATGATAGTAATTTTAATCTTAAATAGAATTATACAGTCACACAGAACTGTGGATTCATAATCATTTTTTTCAAGATTCATTTAATATTTTGCTGATTTGCAGCACTTGATGAAAATGTACTGTAGGTTTAGCTGATTGCAAAATTAGGCCTCCAGAGCTGATAAACTGAGGGTTTAAGCCCGCAGTCTTTAGAAGCCTGTCATATATGCTTGAAGTGTTCATCTCCTTCTGTGTGTGCACGCGTGCGCGTGTGTGTTTTAATGGAATCAACTCATATAACCCTTTTAATGATATACCCTTTAAAAGGAGAATCACCTTAAGGGACCATCATATTCCCAGTTTAAATTAGGGAACACATAAAATGTTTAAAGGTCTCTGTGGCATATTATTCTGGTACCCAGAAGAACCATCCTGGTATTGACATAGGCCAAAATGTGCTGACTTAATAACAGGTCATCCTCCCTGGTGCCATCCCTTTGGGGATGACACTTACAGCACAAGCAAGATAATTGTTAGGAAAATGCACTTTTTTCCCCCTCAAAATGTGGGATACCTAACGTATAGCATGTGCTTTGTTATACCAGACAGAAAATTGGTTTTACCAGAAGGTTACTGGATGCCTAGTACCCCCTTCTTCCAGCTGGCATTTTCCTGTTTGGATCATTTTAAATGTTGGATGCTGAAAACCTCCCCACTCCCAGCTGCCACCTTCTTCCCTGCCGGTACCCTAGACTCAGCTCCCTAATGCTTCCTTGCACCCAGCTGCTTCTCTGCCTGGCTCCTGGCTATTTAGAATGTGATAGATAAATAATATTTTCCCTACTAGTCACCTCCAAATAACTCTTAATTGGATTTCTTTTACAAGCTATGATGTCCCTAAGTTTGCTATGAGTGACATATCCATCACGCTTTTTTTTTTTACTTTCTAAATTTTTTATATGTGTGTGTACACACGTACCTCCTTGTAAAGTTTATGAAGAACAAACCAGTTAAAGCTTTTGATTCTCTTAAATCAGAAGAGAGGAGGTAATTTATTAGAAACAAATCATTATATATTAATTTCTTAGAGGCAGTTTTTAAAACCTTTAATTTTACCCGGGTATATTAGAAAGAATAAAAGCTTGGGAATTTCCCGGGCATAGTTTGAAATCCCAGTTCTTCTATTTCCTAAATGTGCCTTTTTGGCAAGTTATTACTCATATATCCCCCTGAAACCTCAGTTTCCTTAACTGTTAAATTGGGATTAAAAATACCTTCTTCATTAGGTTATTATGAGATTTAAATGAAATGATGACTTTTAAAAACACCTATCCAGAGTGGTAGCAGTAGAGCTGGTGAAAAGTGACCAAATTCAGGATATTTTGAAGGCAGAACACACCATATTTGTTGATGAATTGGTTGTGGAGTATGAGAAAAAGAAAGGTATCAAAAATGACACCAAAAATTTTGGCCTGAAGATAGAATTGAATTCAGACATGTTGAGTGTGAGATACTTTTTAGACATAGAAAAGGCAGTTTCCTCTGATTAGAAATTATTTTGTGCAATAAAATCCTAACAGGTGGGGTGTGTCTGTGTGTGTACATACACCTTTGTTCACACTTTATGCAAACTATGCTTTCAGAAAAGGCTAGATGGACTCAGAATTCCCAAATTGCTTTTGAAGAATAGGGTACACTATTTTGAAGTATTGAAAAATTGTCTTAATTTAATATTTTGTTCCTGACATTACTTTAAAGGTTTGTAGAGGAGAGATTTAGATATATTTTAGTATTCTCAGTCTTTTTAGTTCTGTTTTGAGGTTCATTTCACTAGTTGAAGCAAAGTTTTTATGTGAACATTTTATTGGGGAATATGATATCCTAATATATAGTCCAGAAAGTGCAATAAAAAGCAGAAAGGAAGTACCAGACACTTCCCTCCTTGGCTTTATTGGTTCAAAGATTCTGAATGAAATGCTAACCAAAAAAGAAAGAAAAGAAAAGGAAGAAAGAATGAAAGGAAAAAAAAAAAAAGAGAGAGGAAACCTGAAAGGAGTTTACAAGAATCCACAGCATGCAGAAGATATTGTTTCCACATCAAGATTAGCATTACCCAATGTCCTTCCCAGAACTTGACCTCCCACCTCCCCTAACTTTAAACTTGAGAAATTATGCATTAGGAAAATTTGTCTTCTTTGCTTCTTATTGCCACCATCTTTTAAGCTTTGGTTACCTCTGATTCCTGGAACCCCTCAACCCCTACCCACTCTAAGATCTCTCTTCCTTCTGGACCAGTGTTTAATACAATACATGATACACCACTCTTGAATATTCACAGTACACATTACTGTATTAAGGACTCTGAAAACTCTTGCAGAAAATGAACTAACTTTATTTTCTTTTACCCAGAATCAGTCGGAGTCCTGGCAAGAAATACATGGCATACTCAGACTTGCAACTTGAGGAAGCATTAATAGGAGGACTTTTTACAAAGGATGGGTGGGGTTTAAGGAAGGCATCAAGGGATAGTGCTGTACCCTAAGTCTACCAACAGTGTTACTACCCCTGGGTCTGAAAGGGCAGGTGTAAGGAGTGGTTGCTAAAACTTAAAGAGAATCAACTAACTATGCCCTTAAGTCAGAAAGACATAGCCAACTTATTACAACCTGGCAGGGAGCAGAAACTTTGAAATCTCCTACATATGTCTCCAATTGTCTGGAACCAACCAGAACCAGAGGACAAGAGAGCCCTTTAATGCAGTGTATTTAGGTCAATTTGCTGGGGCACAGAGCAGGGCAAAGAAAGGGAGAGAGTGACTCTAGAGGGGCAAACAAGATAATCTAGCACACCTCATGTTTCCCAAATGTTTTCCACAGTAAAGCTCACTTTTGGTTTGTATGCTTGTTTTGATTTGATTTGATTTGATTTGATTTGACACCTAAGAACATCTTTGGGATGTTAGTGTTCTATGGTGCAGTTTTGCAACATTGATGTAAGCAGTGGTCATAAAAATAGGGGCCATTGCAGTTATTGTGCTTCCCCGGCCAAGCAGTTCTGCTTTTTGAAAAATTTAGCTTTAATGCCTTTGGGTGAGACATAAGCTCTCCAACTTTGGCCTCAGCTTACCACTTTCTGATATGTTCATCTACTAGGTCAGCACATTTTTTTTAATCTTCCTGGCCCTAAAGGCATTTGAGTTGTTGGCCTTTGCTTTGGAATCTGCCCCCCTCCCTCCTTCTCATTCCTTATCAATATTTACCTGTTCTGGGCTCTATTTTCATAGGACCCAGATTTCCTCTAGGTAACCTAGTCAACCTATATTGTGATGAAAACGATTGTTGAGGGCTTAATTTGTCATTTTCCTTAGGTAACATAGTTGAATTTTAAAGGATATTTGTGAAGATTTTGTCACAACCTACCCTGCAATTTCAAATGATGTGACTTTGTTTTTTGCACCTCAAAATACATAAAATGCCTGGTGTTCTAGAAATGTTCTAAACATTTCTGTTTGGCCATTGCTGTGAGCATCTCTTACTTCTGTATTGCTAAAGAGAATACATTCATCTTTCCAGAGCACAACACACTGAATTCTCCTCAAATTCAGGTTCCTATAGATAACTAACCAGACAAGAGGAGAAATGGCAGGCCGAACTCACAGGTAAAATCCTGTTACAGGGAACTCCAGGGAGGCTGTGTACTATCTTATAATACTCAAATGTCATTCTAGAGAATAATTTTCTTTTTTTTTTTTTTTCCTTTTTGTCTTTTTTTGTGTCCAGCAATGGATCGCAACCCTCAGTGTTGCGCCCGTACCGGACCGGGACTGGCAACGGGATTGCAACCCTCGGTGTCACGCCCGCACCTCGCTCAGCCAGTGAGCGGGAACTGGTCTGTATGTGGGATCCGAACCCTCGGCGGGAGTGCCACCGCGCTCCCAAGTGGCGCACTGTGCGCCACCAGGCCGGCCCCTAGAGAATAATTTTCTAAATAAGTTTAAGACACAATAATAATTTGAAAGAGATGTTCTTTCTATCCGGATTGAATGTAATCAATCTGCTTTCTAATGTACAGACCACAGCCCCTGTGTTTTTCAGAATGTGGGTGATGTAGAATGAATGAAATCCAATGCTTTTGCCATATCTTCTTTATCTTTTGCCAGAATCAGCAGTCTGCTACTTTTATACTTTCTTCTATAAAATGTCTCTGTTTTTATTTTTTTCCCTTCCTTGTTCACTGCAGCTTTGGAATTAGGTTTCCTCTTAAGTAGTCAGTATTTTTGCATTGCTTCTTATGCTTCAGTGAAGAATCAGGTGCTGATTTTTCTTTATTATTTATGCTTGAAGACTGAAAAAGGGACTCTTTTACTGAATTAGTAATGAAAAATTATTTTTATAATAAGGTCAACAAAGTGTTATTACTGTAGGTCATTGGCCAGGACACAGAAACATTATGATATAGTATATTTCCTACAAAAATAAATGACATTTGGCCTGTGTTAAATTTCCCATTAGCTTCTCTGCCTGATTTTCGTTAGGCATACCCTAAATTCAGGGCTTAGATGTTAATTTTCATGGCACTTGAATATTTTATTCAGATTAATAAGGCACATTGTTTCTCTTCCTTGAAGTTTTGTTGTTAGGGCACAGTGAATTCATGGAGTTTTTGAAAGTATAGAAATAGTTTCAACTCAAGAGCTGGCAAGTATTTTTCTTTGTTTTATTTTGTTGCTTAGCCTCTAGAGCAGCAATTACTAATCAAGGTTCCTTAGTTTTTGAGGGGTCTTTTAAGCAAAAATGAGCTACTCTGAGATATTTTTACTATTCAAAAACAATTTTTTAAGTAACATAGATTACACACTTAATCAGGCTTCAGAATTCCATTGATAAAATTCCAAGAACTTTATCAATCTGCGTTTCCTCTTAATAAATCAAGTTGATTTTTAATTAATAGAGGCATTTGGTATATAATGTTTTAAAAAATACAAAGACCATGAAGAAAAATAATAGCAATCTTTGATGGTGGAAAGTTGCAAGTGACACAAACCCAATTTCAGCTAGTTCAGTCAAACTTAAAAGCAGAGCTGTAATTTATATGATCAAATATCTGAGTTATCTAGGGCTGTCCTTTGGTCATGCATGGCTGGATTGAAAGACTTAAGCTGTGTCAGAGCTTTCTCCTTGTCTCTCAGAATGAGTTTTTCCATGTAGTGGATAAGAAGGCCTCTAGTTGTTCCAATTTTACAATTTTATCCTAGGGGATAGGGAGATCTTATCTGATAGCCCTGCCTGGCAAAAATATCTCAAAATGACTCTAATTGGCTAAAACAACATCCCTGAACCAATTACTGTAGCCTGGGGCTGGATAGATACTTGTTTGGCCTTACATGACCTTCGTAAGCCCCTCCCCACTCCAGACCCCTCAAAGTGGAAGGTGCCGGGATGGGTTCTTGTCAAGAAGTTGGCTGTTGGGGCCAGCCCGGTGGCACACTGCTGCAGTGCGCCACTTGGGAGCGCGGCAGCGCTCCCGCCGAGGGTTCGGATCCCACATACAGACCAGTTCCCGCTCACTGGCTGAGCGAGGTGTGGGCGCAGTACCGAGGGTTGCGATCCCGTTGCCGGTCCCGGTCCGGTATGGGCGCGACACTGAGGGTTGCGATCTGTTGCCGGACATGAAAAAAGACAAAAAAAAAAAAAAAAGAAGTTGGCTGTTCCTGACCCACAGGGAATGAATTTCTCATAGGAAGGAGAAATTCTATTATTAAGAGTAGAACCCTGAGAAAGTCACTTAGCTTACTTCCAACTCTAGGTCTTCTGTAGAAATTGAGAATAGTAATTGTCTCTACCTATCTCAAACCTGAAAAAATGTTACCTAATTATTACATTGAAATATTATAATTTTTAGACGGTGGTTATTATTTTTAGAGACAAATTAGAAAACCCTCAGTAAAATGCAGGTTTTTGCTATATTTGTGAATAAAAAGAATACCATCAGCAGGATATATCTCTTATGGTGAAATGGATGATTAAGTTTAGAAACAGTGTAATAACTGTTAACATTAAGAACTTACCCGGGACGGACTCTGTTTTAAAAGCTTCCCATGCATTAATTCTAACTAAATATAGTGTTTATGAGCAAGGGTTCTAGAGTCAGACTGCCTGGGTTTGGACCCCGGCCTGTAAGGTAGGGCAGCCATTAAACCTCTTTATGCCTTAGTTTCCTCATCTGTCCAGTGGCAGTATTAATAGTACCTACTTCATACCCTTTCCTTTACAATGAGGTAAAACATAGCATCTGGGTCATAAGCCCTCAATAAATGCTAGTAGAGGAGGAGGCATTTTTGTTATTTATTATTACCTTCATCATCATTATCTATTATTACCTGTTAATAATGTCAACCAAACGATTCAACAGTAATTTATATTTAGGTTTTAATGACATAGTTTTCCAAATTGGAGGTTTTATTTACATTTCAGGCCATCTAATTAATGGGGCAATTCAAAGAAAATGCAGCAGTGGAGGGAAGTTGTAGGTTTCAAAAGTAGCTTTGTTCAGAAGAGAAGCACAGTGAATGTGTAGTCATTCAAATTCTCATACACTGATGAAAATCATGTCACTTATAAAATATGAATTATAAAAGAAGAGTAGAGTTCCTGGATAAGATAAATATTTTGTTTGCTTGAACTTCCCAGCTATAAAAATGAAATTATGCCATTTCAAAATACTTTGGCCTTATTTTTCTAGATTATATAAATATTTAAATTCTAACATTCCAACATACACACTATATTGGGAACTATAACTTCAAGGTTATAAAAAGAGCAGTTCACTAAAATAGTATTACTTTTTATGTGATGACGTGATTCTCTAAAGTTATTTTTCAATACCGATTTACCTAAAGGTAACGCAAACCATTACTAAAATGAAAAAAAATATCGATATTCATATTTTTAGAAAGAAATAGGCTGTATGTTTATAAACATTTTGAGAGCTGTGAAATGGTAATTGTTAATTTGTTTCCGTTTACATGCTTGGACATTAACAGTTATTTTGGAGTCAAACCCACAGAATTTTTGAAAGCTTAATTTTCAATAATTTCCTTTTCTTAAAAGACAAGTCATATGATTTCTCCATGCAGAGATATTCAGTTAAGAATGATTTAAAAATTGTAGCCTAGCAAAATAGCTTCTGCCTACAAGAGGAGATTACAAATTTTGGTTGTAGAGAAAGCCACAACTATGAGACTATCTAGATCTGATAGCAGTTTTATCCTTTTGTTTGATTAAGATGCTTGGATTAGATTATTCTTATAGCCGCATAGTCTATATTTGTGTGTTATATATATTCGTTATTCTCAAACTTTTTTTTCAGTGGTGCCAAATCCTATAGATCAATAAGTTTGATGAAATTCTTTTTTATTACTTCTTGAGAACTGATGGCAAAATGTAAATATTATTAAAAAAAAAAAAGACAGGCACAAAATGGTGAATAAAATTTGCATTCTGGTGGTAGAGACTGAAAATAAATTTAAAATAATTTCAGATACTGTTAAAGGTTGTGAAGAAAAGAAAATAGAGTAACAAAAATAGAGAAAGAGCAATGACTGGGGGGTAGGGGTGGTAGCTAGATTAAGTGATTGGAGATGATGTCTCTGAGAAGATGGCATTTTAGCTAATATCTCAATGACAAGAAGGAATAAGCAATAGGGGGAAGAACATTTCCCTCAGAAGAAGTAACAAATGACACATTCTAAGAATGGCAATAAGCCCAGGTAAGAAAGGGAGAGGTAGGAGACAAGCCTGTCAAGGTGGCATGGCCTTGTCATAGTGTTGAGTTTGGATTTATTCTAAGTTCACTGGGAAGCTAATGGAGGGTCAAACAGGGGTGAGACATGATTTGATGATTGGTAGACTAGATGGAAGACTTTGGCAGTAGTCGAGACAGAGATCGTTCCAATCCAAATCCTTCCTTTTTTCTTTCTTTTCCCCAACTATGCATACTTTCTTCTAAAAACCCATAGTTCACTCTTCCTTTATTTAACAGATATTTATGAAGCCAACACAGTGTGCCAGATGGTGTACCAAATGCTCTGATATAAAGATGAATGATGTTATTCTTTTCCTAGCCTTAATGATTAGTCTGCGTTTGCTTGGGTACAGTTGTATTCAAACGAGTACCTAAATCTTCCTAGGGAAGACAGGGATGGCTTGAGCTGAGGCTTAAAGGATGAGCAGGAGTTGACTATATGGATAAGGGCGCCAGCGAGAGGGTATTTCAGGCAAAGGGGAGAGAAACTATAAAAGATAGAGGCACAAGAAATTACAGCATGTTCAGGTAGAAACAAATAGTTCTGCAAGGCTATGATACAAGGTTGGAATGAATGGAATAAGGCTGGATGAGCAGTCAGAGGCCAGGATCTGAGGGCTCTGCTTATTGTACTAAGGAGTTAAATTCTATCCTGTAGGATACTAGGAGCCAACAAAGATATTTGAATGGGACAATACCAACTTTCCTTGTTATATATTTGACTGTGATGGAGTTTGTGAGTTTAAATTGGAGAAAACTATTAGGTTATTATAATAGTTGAAGTAAGGTACTAATTTTCTGGACTGGAATAGATGAAGGGACAAGGACAAGGGATTGAGGAGACTCTGTGAAGCTTGGTGGTTGATTGAATGGGGATGGCCAAGAGGGAGGGAGGGTGAAGGTGGAACATAGGGTGACAGATGGTGCCATTCAACAAGATAAATAGGTCAGGAGAAATGAGCAAGATTGTGGAAAACAGTTTTGAGCTCAAGGATTGGGGTTAAAAGGTTGGGGCACCTCTGGACATACCCTGTTGGAAGTTTAATACATGTCTCTAGAACCCTGGAGAGTGTTAGAGCTGAAGGTAAAGATTTTAAACTTGTAACAATATAAATTAGAATCTAGAAATTGGTGTTTAGCCTATGTAGATCTCTAAAATTTGTTTTATTTAATTTGCGCTTTTTTTTTTTTTTGTAATCCATGGATTTTACATGTTAATCTAGATGTAGTGATTTGGGACCTGCATTCCAAGATAGCAACAATGTGCTGAGTTAAGAAAAGGCTGACCAATAGATAGTGTACTCTTTTTTTGCTGGAGTACCCAACGAACTCATTTTTCCTGTTTATTTTACCTGCTTAGCACCTTTTGACATTTGAGTTTGCAACCCCTGACAGAATACGTAGAGTGAAAGGGGGAGTAGGATCAAGTCTACTAGTCAAACATCAGAGTCCAAAGGAAGATTGGACAGAGCAAGAGGGAAATCCCAGGAAGGAAAATGAGAGGAAGCACTTCTCCTCCTTGCAGTTTTTCTTTGTAGACTTCTTTTTGTAGCCTTTACATTGACCTTTGGTATCCTACTCTCTCTGGACTAACCAATCTATTTTGTTTATATCAGAAAAGCTATTCTTAATTGATAGATCCTCCCTGTTCACATTATAATCCATGGATAGTGTTTCCATGTGGGAGTTTCTTCTCAGCATTTCTTGGGAAATTTGTATTTTTCCAAATACTGAAACCTGAAAAAAAATTATTTCAAGAAATCTAGAAAAGGTATATTCCCTTGCAATAATTAAAGCTTTAAAAATCCACATAGACATACTGGTTAGAAGAACTCCACTATGGTCAAAGTTGAAAGTAAAAGCAGGAAACACCGCACATGCAGTTGAAGGTCAGGTTGCCATTTATAGGGACTGGGACTATTGAATGTGAAAGGTAAGCAGTCAAGATTGTCATGATTTTTTAGGTATTTATTTAGTGTCTGGTCCCCACAGAAGACTAGAAGTTCCATGAAGGCAAGAATTGTGTGTCTTGTGACTCTTTCACATTTGACACTTTGCCTCTTCCACGTCTTGGTCTCTCAATCACTTGGTGAATAATAGGTAGTGTTAGTTTAAAATATATGGGCCGGCCCCGTGGCTCACTTGGCAGAGTGCGGTGCTGGTAGTGCCGAGGACGCAGGTTCGGATCCTATATAGGGATGGCCGGTGCACTCACTGGCTGATCGTGGTGCAGACCACACCATGCTGAGGGTTGCAATCCCCTTACTGGTCAAAAAAATAAATAAGTAAAAAATAAAGTACATCAGATTTTTACAGAGCATAATGTATGGATAGGTAGATGATTGGATGGACAGATGGGCAGATAGAGATGTTCAAGAAAGTTTTCCACTACATGAAAGGTGAGTTTTGAAATTGATTATTTTCTATCAATTTAGTTGCCATGTAGCCATTTAATTTGCCTTAAGTAGCAATGTACACATGTTTTTCTGGTCTATAAAGAAATTCAATGTCATGCTCACCTTGATATTTAAAAACAATATGTAGGCACTGTGGACACTTTAGAACCATTATTAGAAATTGACTCCAATTGCCTTTGTTCAGATATTACACAAAGGTACAGTTTTGGATGGATCTCCAGATGGAAGTTAAACCATCTTAATATACAGAGATTCACCTTGTCAAAATTTTCTTTAGAGAGAGAGAGATTGTTTTACCATTGTAAAATGTTTTATTGGAAGGCATTTGTGATGATTTTGTTAAGTATTTCGAAAAATTCTTGGATTCTTCATCACCATTGTCTCTCAGACATTTTACTTAACCTGTTTTTTGTAGATTTTCAAAGCTGAGCCTACTGAACTCTCTCCGGAAAGCCTCAATTCACTCTAGTGCCAAAACGTGTAGGCCTCTCTCTGCTTGTGAGACTCAGTCTGCTAAAAGGAAGGATTGTGGGTAGACTGGGCCAGCCCTGGTGGGAGATGGTGAGGATTGAGGTGAGACTACTCATTCAACTCCTGTTGAGCACTTACTGTATACCATACACTGCTGCGATATAGGGAAATAGCAGGGAACAAAACAAAAATCTTTACCCCCACAGCCACATTCTTGTGTGAATGAGGAAAGACAGATGATAAAAAAGTACAGTGCGTGTCAGATGGTGAGAAGTGCTATGGCAAAGAGTGAAGCAGGAGAGGCTGATGACACTGAAGTTTTGATCGAAAATTTGTTTGGCCACCATTATAAACTGTAGCCCTCAGGTTGCATCCAGCTTGCAGACATGTTTTTTTCAGACAACATAGTTCTTTAAAAATAAATCAAACCTGAATTAGTCTCCAACATTTAAAAGTCTTGACATTTCACATAAATTCTGGATTTTTGGTGTTTATTGAAAAATCAGAATATATGGCAGTATTCCAGCATCAGGTACAGTTTGCTATTGGCTGCTCCCTTTATAATAAGGTATTACCGTGTAGTAATACTTATGTGGTATAACACTTACTACGTGTCAGGAGTTGTTCTAAGAACTTCCCATGTATTAGCTAATGTATTAGCTAATTTAATCTTCACAACAACCCTCTGAATCAGCTAAATTGAGGCACAGAGAGGTGAGGTAACTTGCCCAAGCTCACAAAGTTAGTAAGGGGTGGAGCCAGTATTTAATCCTAGAAGGTCTGGATCCCAGGTTCAATTCTAACCATTATATGTATGCCTCTCTCCATTTTGCCACTTGATGACTTTCTTCCCTTTATATCTGATGAGGCTCAGGTTCCAGGTGTCTCTCATGATCCAGACATGATTGCCTCAGGATCTAGAGTAAACCAGGACTAGTAGGTGGATCCTATTAATAGATCCTGCTTTGGAACTCAAGGCTAAGGGAGAAGTAGGGTAGTTGCCACTTCCCACTGTTGTGCCCACTGGCTGTACCCAGTGACTCCTGCCCCCTGTAGCTGAATCCATTTCTTTAGTGCCCTGCTCTTGTGAGCAGTTCTGGAGGATGCCTCAGTCCTTCTGTCTCACCTTTCCTGTTTTGCTTTGCCATGACCTCTTCACAAATTCTGAGATAAGAACAAAAGGACCTTGAAAAAGTATACATTTTGCTAAGTAAAATATACAACTTGGGATGGAACATGAAAGCTAATGATCTTTTTATTCTTCTTTTAATTCTTTATATAAAAAAATCCATCTGAATGGTCAGTTTTAGAGGATAAAACTCTTAAGAGGGGTGTGTATGTGTGTGTGTTCCATTTCAGAGAGGTGAATATTTGTTATCACTTAAGTGGATATTTCACTTCAAAGGACAAAATGTCATCTGTTACCTGTATATTAACAGTGATGAAACTTAGCAACAATAAATATGTACAAGCGCGTAAGTCCTTTACCTCATTTACAAACTGATTGGAAGTTTTTCTCAGCTCACGGGACTGAAACTTGGCATCTACTTTGCTAGCTTAAGTTCATTTTTTATCTTCTTTTTACTTTTCAAGAGTTGTTTCTTAGTTACAGAGCATCAAACATAAGTTGGATGTAGTTTCAAGCTTTTAGCGGCCAATTTTGGACGTTAAAATATCTTATTAAACAACAGCCCCCAGAGACAGATATGTATCATAAAACAGTACCTTTAAAATGTATACTATTTTTAACCTTTTTAATCAATGGATACCACACTTGTCAACATTATGAACTAATGAAAGATTTTGGCTTTAAGGGAAGCCAAGCAAGGAGGGAGGAAGAATGGTATTCCAGCATTGGAGTAAGGGGTGGCATCTTGTCTCTGGGGGGCATCTCGGGCAGAGATTAGGAATGCCGATGCTAGAACAGCTGATCTCAGAGCATTGCCTATGGGAGGAGTCAGGGCGAGTTGAAATTCAAAGGCTGTGTGAGCCCCATAGTACAGGTCAGGTCAAACCAGTTCATCAGTCTTCAAGTAACACAAGGCAAAATCCTCGCAGCCAACAGTTTTTGACCCTAAATTCATACCTCTTTAACATTTCTTAAGTAAGCTGTGATTTATCTAAGAATATGTGTGTTAGCAAGATTTTGTTCATGGGGGCTCTGGTTACTTATTAGCTGTGTGACTTTAGGCTCACCCACTTAACCTCTCTGGGCTTCTGATACCTCTTCTATAAATGTGAGACTGGACTAAATGATCCCTCAGTCACCTGCCAGCTCTCACGTTCTGGGAAGCTGCAGAAGTTAGTGGGAAGATAGAATTCCCTTTATAGTTTTCTTTTCACAAGCATATTTATTAGAGTGAGCAAAGAGCCTTTGCTCTACTGAGTCTCCCAATTATGGAGCTTCTTTTTCCATTTCTCCTAAGAACCTGAGTCAGGGTGGGGAGATTTTGTTTTAACATCTTTTTTTTCGTGGAGTGGCTTTGGTACAGCTGTACCTGAAGTGGTTTGTTTCCTTCTAATTCCTTGGTACAATAATGGGGTGGCCTTAATGCTCCTGAATATGCCAAAGGGCAAATAGTTTGTGGACTCTCAGCCTGGCCTTGGCTAAATGAAGTCCAGAAGAAACAGCTCTGCTGAACTTGCTTTGCCATTTGGCTGATGCAGATTTGCTGTGCTGGAAGGAGGAGGTTGGAGTTAGAGGTGGAAGTCCTTGATTTCAAGTCCTGGCTCTGTCACTCTGAAACACAGATTTTTCATTCTGAGAATAAGGATGGAAAACACACCAGGTTGTCGTGAGGATGTAGTGTGTGAAGCACTTGGTAAACTATGACACCTCATCCAGTTGCAAGGTATTATTAAGCTTGCAGTAGAACATGCATATTATTGTTAGGGCAGCCAAGGAGAAAGCTGTTGAATAATAAAGTGTGTGTGTGTGTGTGTGTGTGTGTGTGTGTGCGTGCGCGCGCACACACACGCGCATGCGTGCATTAGATTTTTGCCATTATTTTACCAAGGCTTAGAGTATCTATTGTGACTTTATGTTCTGGTCCACTGCCTCTTTGCAGATACCCAACTAAATTCTTATTTTTAGAGAAGATTGGCAATAAGATGATCTGGCAGAGTAGCTTTTAAAGTTTTTTTGTTTTGTTTTATTTTGTTTTTACTATAACCCACAGCAAGAAAATACATTTAACACTGTGATCCAGTGCACACATGTATATATATATCTGAAACAAAAATTTCATGAAACAATTCTCTGGGCAATTCCTTTTAATGTTTTTTTTTTCTGTTTATATTATCCATTTTATTTGTTTTTAAAATGCTGATCATGACTCACTAAACTGATTTCATGACCCATTAATTGGTCATGAAAACACCGAACTACCACATACTTGATTGTTTCTTTTTCCTGGGGAATACAAGAGTTTGGACCAGAATTTGTATGTGCAGTATCATTGTATGATGAGGATCACCTCTCATACATCCATAGTCCAAGTTTATTCCTTTAAGGTAAGGAATGGTGCACAGGCTTTACAGACACAAAATAAGAAATGATTCCTGCTGGGTGACTTGCTAGCTGTGTGACTTTAAGTGAGTTACTTAACCTTTCTGTTTCTGTTTCCTCATTTTACAAGCTGAGAATAATACCTGTCTCACAGGATTAAATAAATGTATGTGCACTACTTAACACAAAACAAGCACATATTAAGCACTCATTTATGGTAATTATTATTAGTCATTTGGTCATCAAGTCTTTTCACTCTTCTTTTCAGGATGTTCTTTCCACCCATTCTCAGGTCTGTTTTCGTGACCCCTGTATTATTATTAATATTGTAATAATCTCCTTGCTGGCCTTCTGGTTTGCCACCAGATCAGCTCATCCTGCATAATAACACCAGGCTAAATCCCCACAAACACCATTGTGTCTCATCACCTCACAGCCCTAGTTTTATCCTGTTATTTTCCAATTTCCAGTAAATGAATATACAAGGACTATTTAACATTTCCGGCTCTTCTCAGAGTGACCTCAGCATGACATTCATTCCTTCAGCAAAACCATTTCTGAGGGCCTACTACGTGCTGACATTGTTCAGCTTCTGGAGATTGAGCAGTGAACAAGACAAATCATTCATCCCTTTGGAGCAGTGAGGACATAGGCAATAAACAAGCAAACTATACCTATATAATATATAACTATATAATTTGGGGTAATTATAAGTGAAGAAATAATAAAGCAGTGTAAGAGAGGATAAAGTTTGAACCTATTTTGACTGCTTATATCTTCTGCTTTAGCTAAACTAATCTAGTACCAGCATTGTAACTGTTCCCTCCTACCTAGACTGCTCTTCCACCTTTTCTTTGCCCTTCAGGGACCTGCCCATTCTCATAGCTCTATTCATATCCATCCTGCTTGCTAAAATCTGTGGCCATTTCAGTTCAAGTCGCTTCTGTCTCCTCACACAGCATTTTCTGTCTCAGCTACTCTTTATTCTGCTTTGTTTTATTAGCCCTCCTTTTGTGTATTCGTTTGTTTTTTTCTGTCTTACCAACTGGATTATGAGGAGAAACAGCATGTTCTTCTTTGCAACTCATGGTGCTGTCACGATATCCTGTCCATGGCAGCAATCAGGAAAACTCAGTTTTAAGTATACGCATATACACACACACACTATAAACTTTATATATTCTATAAAATATATATATATATCTAACTATAAGCAATATACGAGGGTACTTCAAAAAGTTCATGGAAAAATTTGTTTTATCTTTTTTTTGTCTTTCCATTTATTTATTATTATTATTACTATTATTATTATTATTTTATTTTAACTTCTCAATATACATTGTAGTTGATTTTCATGTCCCTTTACCCGTTCCTCTTTCCCTCCTCTCTCTCCCCTCCCCCCACCAGTAGATCATATCTGTTCACTTGTCTTAACAAGTTCAAGGAATTGTGATTGTTGTGTCTTCTTCCCATTTATTTGTTTGTATATTTATTTATTTTTAGTTCCCGCAAATAAGTGAGAATGTTTACTCTGTTTGTTTGTATATTTACTTATTTATTTATTTTTAACTACCACAAATAAGTGATAACATGTGGTATTTCTCTTTCTGTGCCTGACTTTTTTCACTTAATATAATTTTCTCTAAGTCCATCCATGTTGTTGTGAATGGTAGTATTTCATTCTTTTTTGTAGCTGAGTAGTATTCCATTGTATAGATATACCACATTTTCTGTTTCCATTCCTCTGATGATGGACATTTGGGCTAGTTCCAACTCTTGGCTATTGTAAATAGTGCTGCAATAAATATAGGAGTACAGTATCCCTTTGGCATGATGATTTCCATTCCTCTGGGTATATTCCCAGCAGTGGAGTAGCTGGGTCATATGGTAGATCTATCTGTAATTGTTTGAGTAACCTTCATACCATTTTCCATAAAGGCTGCACCATTTTCCCTGAACTTTGAAGTACTCTTGCATATATACATAGTTTAACTATTAAATTAATAAAATAATAGCAAGAGTGATAGCTGCTGATATTGGCAAGGGTGTTTTCATAACCAGTTGTTAGGATATTGATACAACTACAGGGCAACTGGGCAGCAGCTATAAAATTTGTAATGTGCATGCTCTTTGATCTAATAATCCCATTTGCAGTTTTCTTTCTTAAAGAAATACTGGCATAATATCAAGATGAATATACAAGGATGACTGTAATCTTTTGCAGTATTTCTGAAGTAATATTTTAGAAATAACCTAAATATCTATAAGTATAGATTATGGTATATACCTCTAGTGAAATAGTATGTACTTGTTAAAAAGAATGAAGTTCATATTTACTGATTAGAAAGATGTCCGTGATATATTGTTAAGTGAAAAAAAATACAAAGCTGCAGAACAATATGTCTATGCTATGCTATGCTAGGCTAGGCTATTCTAATTCATTTCAACAAGAAAGAGATGAAAAATAACTACATTAAATGTCTGTGTGTGCATGTGCGTGCACTGACTGAAAGGAAAATGAACCAAATGCACCATAGTAGTCAGCTGACTACTGACAAAAAATAAGGTTCAAGTCTATTTTGGGGAAGATTTATAGATTTTTATAAAAGTTGGGTAAACTGTTAATTTTCAGTTACTGTCATTTAAAATAAGAATGAAGGAAAAGTGGATTTTAAAAAATCAGTTTTCCTTTTTGTCTCAAATTCAAATTGTATGCTTTATAAATCTGTCACCATTACTGTCGTGATTATTGCTAACATTTAATCCATTGAATCATAAAAGCACCCCTCTTAACTGTGTTAATAGTCTCAACACCATCTCCACCAAGTGGATGCCCAGCTGATACTTGTTTCCTGCAGTAGTTGGAAACTTTTTACCTACTACAGCAGCTGATTTATTTTTTGAACAGCTTTGATTATTAGAATTTATTTTTCTCTAGAGCCAAAATCCCTCTTCTTATAGCTTTCTTCACTTTTCCTACCAGTGCCCTCTGGGGACATATAGCACATTTTTCTCTTGAGAGCACATCTAAAATTTGAAGGAAGTTGTTATGTTCTAACAATTTACCTTATTCTCTACATATCATTAATTTAATAATATATCTCTTAGTTATGTTTTGGCAACAGAGAAACAAAAATATGACAGTGAGAGAAGTATCAAGCCTTTAGAATTAATCTGTATTAATTTTAATGAGGACTTAATTTCAAATCTAGGTATTTATTATTATTTGGTAATAAGATAATATAGATGTTTGGTAGTTTGTTGGTTTCCAGAGGACAGAATTTTGTTTTGTAAATCTTTATTTCTTTCTTCCCTCTTACTCCCACATTACCAATAATAAACTTATTATGTGCCTACCATGTCTATTAAATAGGTGGCTTAATTAATTATGTCCACCTATGTATATAATAGGTTTCTCTTGATATACTAAATACATAATTTGGCTCAGATATTCCAAATCTAAGTAATATTGGTCTCTGATAGTTTATCATGAAATTAGGTTGCTAATATTATTCTGTATTTGAGTCTATTCTAAATGGGAACACCACAATAATTCTTTAGCCTATAAAAGAAGAGCTATTTTGACAAGTAATAAATGGGTTTATACACAATACGTCTGTTAGTACTAGGAAGCAAAGTCTAAAATCTCAGAAGTTTCTGTTGAATAACTACATAATTTTTTTTTCCTTTTTGTCTTTTTTCGTGACCGGTAACGGGATCGCAACCCTCGGTGTTGCGCCCATACCGCGACCGGCAACGGGATCGCAACCCTCGGTGTCGCGCCTGCACCGCGCTCAACCAGTGAGTGGACCAGTCTCTATATGGGATCCGAACCCTCGGCGGGAGCGCCGCCGCACTCCCAAGCGCCGCACTCTACCGAGTGCGCCACCGGGCCGGCCCGACTACATAAATTTTTAAATGACATTATGCCAAGTTTGAATTTCGCTTACTGAAAGTTAATGTCCTATTAGTGATAATACTCATTATTTTATTTAATTTACTTATGTATATATTTTTACAAATTATTTATATATTTTGTGGCAATTATATTTTACTGATAATAGTGAAAATTAAAATATATTGCTTTAAAAGTAATTTCTCCAAGTCATGTAGCAGTAACTTCAATTTTTGTTTTATTTTTAAGCTGCTTGCCACAATATTGACAGGCATCTGATTGTGTGGCTTAGTTCTAATTATAGATATAGGCTACTTCACATGGAGCTGGATATTTCTAAGAGACTAAACAAAATGTGTAATACTGTGAACAAGGAAAACAGCAGCATGTTTTTACTGTAAGTTGACTGTCATCATAAACAATAATTATCGACACACTATTGGTATCATGATACCGTCTTGGGCCTCATCATTCAAACTATTTCTCTTTGTATTGTACGGTGATTTTTTTAGGGGAGAAAAACCCAACAACTGTCATCCTAATCATTATATTCAGCCTACATTACCAAGCAAAATATATTTACAGCTAGATCTACACTGTTTTTACAAGTTTATTAAAAACATGTGTTGCCCAGTGCCAGGAATAGCTACAGCAAATGCTAACACCAGTAGGCAAACTGTCTCCGCTTTCTTCTGAAGATTTAGCTACCCCATCTCTTTATGAGCTATAAAGTAGATGCTCCTATGTGCAAATGAATGTGTATAACAGATAAGACCTGTGTGTGTGTGTGAGTTTGTGTGTGTGTGTGTGTGTGTGTGTGAGAGAGAGAGAGAGAGAGATGGTGGTGGGAGGTGGTAGATAAGGGAAACAGAGACCATGTCGCTTCCTTGTACCACTGATCTGGGATCATGGGCCAACATCTAATGAAACAAAGTTAAATTGTAGTGGGACTTTTGACCATTTGGTTTATTTTATAGGAGCATGATGTTACCCATGATATATACTTCAAAGCTACATTTTTTTTCTTTGTAGAAATGTGATACTTTTTGGTATAATCTCAATTATAATAATTTTGTTTATATACCTATTGGTTTAATGACCCTCCACACAGCCCTACCGGCCTCAAATAACCTGTAGACATTATAGGGATCTTTCTACCTTATTTGTCTCTGCTCCTGGCTTGTAGTAAATGCTCAGCAAATATTTGTTAAATGAGTGAATATTTGGAAGAAAAAGAATGACATAGAAAGACCCATTCTCTATTTGTGGCATGTAATTATCACGAGCTATTCCATCCTACACTGGTTTTTTTCTTCTCTGAATTCCAATAGTCCATGCACATTAATCACTAAATTCATCACTTGGCTATATAATGTGTTGTGTTATTCCCTGGTTGGTTGAGTATGTTCATCAAGCTCCACGTTAATTTGCTGGCTTCCCAGGGCCTTTCTGCTGTTGCTTTTCAGTTGCTAATCTGGTGAGGTGTCCTCTGGACACTTCGTATGTACTTTGTGCCTTCACTGTTAAAATATATTTCACACCAGTGAGAGAAGCAGCATTCTATCATCTGGTCTGAAACCCTGGCCTATTTTATTCTTCAAAAACTCAGTGAACTTCCCAACAACTGATCAAATGACAGAGAATGATTTGGTAATTCCTTTAATAGTAATATAATAACCTTCTTCAAGCTACAATTTCTTTGCATTGTTGAGTGATTGATATTGTGTTGTTTTTTCATCTCTTAATGCCACAACAGGTTAACTTCAATAATGTGAAATATGTTTAAAAGATGAAAAGCAACTATCAATTTCCTTATTATTGTCTCTTTCTAAGTATTATAGTAATATAATGGTAATAATATTAAACTCTTGGAAGAGTACTACTGTAAAATGTTACTAAGTAGCAGCACATACCCACTTGCACATGTTGCCATCATAGTTAACCTACAAAACATGTCAAACTGGTCTGATTGTTTTGCCCTCTGAATAGGTGTATAGATAGGTAGGTAGGTAGATAGATATAGAAATAGATATATTCATTCAGACATATATAGAGATAAGGTCAGATGTACAGTATATGTGCAAAAGGAATCCTGCCATGCCTTGTCACTAAATCCTCTAAGTTATCCAAGGAATGCAATTTTCAGTTAAGTAGTTTTTTTTTTTTTTTTTTTCCTGTTTTGTCTTATTACTTTCACAGAAGTGCTTCACTGACTCTCTGGTAGTTCGGGCAAATAGGTGGATATCTTCACAAATATAGAACAAAAATCTTCGTCTTACTATTTAGGGTGACAGAAAGCCACTTTGGTACTCAATTAGCTAATGTTATATATATATATATATATATATAACCAAGATGATTCCAGATGATCCGATACTCCATGCACAGTTTTTTGAACAAATTATTCTGTCTTCATAATTACCTTTAATTTTTATAATGGAATACTTATCAAATACTTGACAAAAAAGAATCAAGCTGGAAATTTATATGAAGTTATAGAATATTGTTAGAAATGTAAAGAAGTTAGGGTGATACCAGTTAGTTGTCAGAAAACTACTCAATATGGAATAGAACCAACCTGGCACTTCAGAAATCTTTATATACATTTTATTCCAAATAAGGGAAATTTGTAGAATTCTAAAATCCTTGCATGATGATTTCATCATAAATTTCAGAAAGGTGAACTCAACATTGGTATAAATGTTATAGGTACCTTATAACAGCATAGAAAAGAAAGCCGTTGTGTAAAGATTGCCTGAATACCACCTTTGCCCTTTTTTCTATGTGCATTCTCCTAATTAAGTATACTCAGTCTCCTAACTGACCATGTATTGTAACCGATTAGAAATGTGTCTCTCATTTGGCTCTCTCTTGAATTCTTGCTGGAGCTAACATAATAAAAGCCCTCATGACCTTACTTTTGGAGTAGTATAATGGTTTATGCTCTGCATCTCGCCTTGACCTCTTTCCTCTCCCTCCACACCCAATCCTTCCTATGCAGTATGGCTAAAGTAACCTTCTGAAAACATCACCCAATATAACCCTATTATGTTAAAATCCCTAGTTACTACTTCCTATAAATGAAATCTACATTCCTTAGCCTGCCCCCTAAAGTGGTAGTCTCTCTCTGCCTGCCTTATCTCTCACTTTTTCTTACTATGAATTCCAGTGGAAACATTTACGGCTCTCCAAGTATATCATCCACATTTCTTTCTACCTTTGTGCACTTTGATGCTTGCGTAAATACCCTCTAGTTGATGCATTATGATACTGTGGAAAGAACATGAACTTTAGATGGACTAGATCTGGATTTAAATCTTGGATGTACCATTTTACAGATACATGGTCTTAAGTTATGTAATCTCCCTGAGCCTCAAATTCCTCATTGGTAAAATAAAAGTGAAAGACATTTGCTGAGAAGGTTAAGTGAGGGTAGTTTGATTTCACACCAAACACACTCTCTCTCTCCCTCCCTCCCTCCCTCCCCCCCGCC
>NW_007726215.1:153113-153699 GCF_000696425.1 Galeopterus variegatus | reverse complement strand
TTTATTTTATTTATTTATTTATTTATTTTTTCCTTTTTGTCTCTTTTCGTGTCCGGCAATGGATTGCAACCCTCAGTGTCGCGCCCGCACCGGACCGGGACTGGCAACGGGATCGCAACCCTCGGTGTTGCTCCCGCACCTCACTCAGCCAGTGAGCGGGAACCGGTCTGTATGTGGGATCCGAACCCTCGGCGGGAGCGCCGCCGCGCTCCCAAGCAGTGCACTGTAGCAGTGCGCCACCGGGCTGGCCCCAGCAATGCTCTTCTCCTTTTTTTTTTTTTTTGTCTTTTTTCGTGTCCGGCAATGGATTGCAACCCTCAGTGTCGCGCCCGCACCGGACCGGGACTGGCAACGGGATCGCAACCCTCGGTGTTGCTCCCGCACCTCACTCAGCCAGTGAGCGGGAACCGGTCTGTATGTGGGATCCGAACCCTCGGCGGGAGCGCCGCCGCGCTCCCAAGCAGTGCACTGTAGCAGTGCGCCACCGGGCTGGCCCCAGCAATGCTCTTCTCCTTTTTTTTTTTTTTTGTCTTTTTTCGTGTCCGGCAATGGATTGCAACCCTCAGTGTCGCGCCCGCACCGGACC
>NW_007726215.1:116748-153103 GCF_000696425.1 Galeopterus variegatus | reverse complement strand
GGCCGTACAGCAGGATCCGAACCCTCGGCGGGAGCGCCGCCGCGCTCCCAAGCAGTGCACTGTAGCAGTGCGCCACCGGGCTGGCCCCAGCAATGCTCTTCTCAATTCTTACCTAAGACCAGATTGTACAGTACTTTCTTTAAGCAAATTCAACTTCTCCTTTCTCCATGAGATGACTCCGTTTTTCCTAGTCCTGAGCTAGAACTTCATTGTCAGAATTTCTCTAGTGTTTGTGAATTACACCATTCTTTGGCACTAAGCATGGGTTACTTTTTTATTTGTGTGTTGTAGGTATTTAGGTATATCCACAGTCTGTCTTCCCTGTGGAGAAGTCATGAAGGCATTGATGCTATCTCACACATATCTGCCTTCTTGTATCTCCAGAGACTGATGGCAGTCCACTGCAAGTGTTAGAAACTTAACAAACATTTGTATTTGCTGATGTAATGATGATAATGATGTCACCAGGAAATCTCAAGTCAGCCACCATGTATTGTCACAAAACCAGCATTATTTCATCTAAGAATTTGGGACATTGTTGAAGCTAGGGCTGTACACTAGGGCTGTACACCAATACATCTGTACCAGTTATTTTGCCATTGTTCATTCTGATTATCTGGTGCCCGGGCTATCTAGTTGTTAAATATTTTTGGCATCTTTATGGCATATGGTTCATTTTTTAATGCAAAATCTTTATGAATTATTTTACACACTTAGATTTAGTTCCCCTTGGAAAGATTTCAGAACTGTAACTTTCTTTTATCATCTGGCTTGGAAAAAGAAATGCGTGATTTCTGATGAATTGTGTGCTATTTTTTGAGAATTTCTTCACCAACACATCTTTTGAACAGAAAGGATTTGTTCCTCAAGTTCTTACTCATGAGCTTTCAATAGACATCAGATGTGGGGAAGCATTGCCTTCCTCAAATACGATTTGCAACTGCATTTGATTCACTTTCTTCCCTTTCGTGAAATTGAGAGGGACAATTGAGCCAATCAAAAAAATGTATATGTAAATTACATTTTATTCTAATAGTATGAGATTGTCCTATAAATGTATGCTCACATGCTAAGGCAAAAACACATATCTTGTATATATTTTTTTCTTTTTAAGCACAGTGAAAATTAAAATACAGTAGAGAGTAATATTGACTCTGAACAACACAAATGTAATCTGTTTCAAAGTGAGATAGCTATCAGGAAGAGATTTTCAACTTTGCAATGTGTTAGTGCAAATAGTTAAACCGACCTACCTTGTCTTCAATGTTCTGTTTGGGCTCATGTGAAGTAATGGGATTAAAAGTAAAGTGTACACCTTTCTTTTGATCTAAGTAGCCAAAAGTGGGGGAAAACCTCTCTCCTGCTACAATTTTACATACCAGTGCTCTAACAAAACTGATATGACACTGTAGTTTGGTTCACAGATTTGACACATAGGGTATGCTAAAAGGTTTTCATAGCCACTGTCCTTTTTTCTGAAGCAACATAATTATAGATATTGCTGCTTTTTACCATTTACAAAAATCAAGGCAGGTGCAATTAATTTTAAGCAACCTTTCTCAAATGATTTCCTTCTCTGTTAGTATAACAAAATAGGTCTATAATTTAAGACTGGTCAGTTAGCTGAGAGTGACACTGAAAGATGCTGGTGTAAGTGTTGTACCTTGCCAACAGACTTAAGCTACTTTTAAAAAGGACCTGTTTGTTGTATATTTTCTAGTGAAAATTTCCCCTTTTTTTATTTGGTTGAACATATATATATATATATATTCACACACATACATATTCATATACTTTAAAGACTCTAATCAGTATAGAAACTAACCACCTCAAACTGTGGACAATGACTGGGATATTCAGATATTTCCCATTAGGTTAAAAAAAAAGGTGTTGGTTGGGGGAACATATGCTTTCCTCCTCAGGTGATGAAAAAAGGCTTAGCTTCGTTGACTGTGCCTAGAAGCTGATAACCCAAATTACCCATCATAAATCTTTATGAAATCCTTTGGTGCTTTGAATAGATCTCTTAGTGGACAGGTGGCTTAGTATACAAACTGGCAAGCTATGAAATATACACCAAAAGGAGGTGGTAAGTTAAAGTTACCTTCTCAGTACTTATGATTGTAGGATGTATGATCATGAATCCATGAAACAAGACCCAAACTGAATTCTTCATGTTGTTTGCTTGTTTTTTCCAATTTTTTAAAAAAAAATTTATGGAAACATAATTGATTATACATATTTGTGGGGTAAAGAGTTGAATATCAATACCTGTGTACAATATGTGATGATCAAATCAGGATAATTAATATATTCATCATTACAAAACAATCAATCTTTGTGACCATTAATCAGTTTCTTGCTATCCCCCCTCCTCCTCCCACTTTCCCACCTGTAGTAACCACAGATCTGTTCTCTCCTTTTGAAAGTTCAATTTATTTTCTTTCTTTCTCTCTCTCTCTCTCTGTTTTTTTTTTTAATTATTACTTTTTAGCTCCCACTTACGAGTAAAGACTGTGGTATTTCTCTTTCTGTGCCTAGTTTGTATTATTAAATATAATTTTCTCCAAGATCATCCATGTTGTTACAAATGGCAGAATTTCATTCTTTTTATGACATTCTTTTTTTATGAGTGGTATTCTTTTGTGTGTATATACCACATTTTCCTTATACAGTCATCCACTGATGGACATTTAGGTTGGTTCCATATCTTGGCTATTGTAAATAGCACTGCAATAAACATGAGCGTACAGGTATCCCCTTGACATGATGATTTCCATTCCTTTGGATATATATTCAATAGTGGGATTGCTGGATCATATGGTAGTTCTGTCTGTAGTTGTTTGAGAAAGCTCCATCCCATCTTCCATAATGGCTGCTCTAAATTACAGTGCCACCAACACTGTGGGAGGGTTCCCCTTTCTCCGCCTCCTTGCTAGCATTTGTTATTCTCTGTGTCTTTGATAATAGCCAGTCTAACTGGGGTAAGATTATATCTCAGTGTGGATTTGATTTGCATTTCCTAATGCTTTGTGATATTAAGCACTTTTCCCTGTATCTGTAGGCCATTTTTATGTTTTCCTGTGCGAAATGTCTATTCAGCCCCTTTGCCCATTTTTTAATCGGATTATTTATTTTTTTGCTAAGTTGTTTGAGTTCCTTGCATGTTCTGGATATTAATCCCTTGTCAGATGTTTATTTTGTGAATATTTTCTCTCACTCTGTAGGTTGACCTTTGACTCTGCTGATTACTTCTTTTGCTGTGAAGAAGCTTTCTACTTTGGTATAATCCCATTTGTTTCTTTTTTCTTTTGTTACCTATGCTTTTGAGGTCTTATTAATAATTAGTAAAGTCTTTGTCCAGTACCACATCCTGCAGTGTTTTCCTGTGTTTTCTTCTAGGAGTTTTAGAGTTCCAAGTCTTTAATCCATTTTGAGTTGATTTTGTTGTGTGGTAAGAGGTACAGGTCTAGTTTCATTCTTCTACACATGGATATCTAGTTTTCTCAACACAATATATTGAAGAGGCTGTCTTTTCCCCAACATATGTTAACATCTTGGTGCCTTTGTCGAAGATCAGCTAGCTGTAAATATGAGGATTGATTTTGGGGTTCTCTATTCTGTTCCATTGGTTTGTGTGTTTGTTTTTATGCCAGTACCATGCTGTTTTGGTTACTATACCTTTGCAGTATAATTTGATGTCAGTTAAGTGTAAGGCTTCTGGCTTTATTATTGTTGCTCAAGATTTCTTGGCTATTTGGGATCTTTTCTTGTTCCATATGAATGTTAGGGTTGTTTTTTCTATTTCTGTGAAGAATATCATTGGTATTGCAATGAATATGTAGATCACTTTGAGTAGTATGGACATTTTCATGATGTGAATTCTTCTAAACATTTGATAGAATGTCTTTCCATCATTTTTTTGTCCTCTTTAATTTCTTTTAGCAGTGATTTGTAGGTCTCGTTGTAGAGATCTTCCACGTCCTTAGTTAAAATTGGCTTGCTTTCTTGATTTCTTTTTCTTCTATTTCTTCGTTGGAAGAAAACACTACTGATTTTTGTATATTGATTTTGTATCCTGGAACTTTACTGAATTCACTTATCAGCTCTTAAGAGGTTTTTTGTAGAGACTTCAGGTTTTTCTATATATAGGATTATGTCATCTGCGAAAAGGGACAATTTGACTTCATCTTTTCCTGTTTGGATACCCTTTATTTCTTTCTCTTGCCTGATTGCTCTGGCTAATAATTCCAATACTACGTTAAATAGGAGTGGTGAGAGTGGGCATCCTTGTCTTGATTCTGTTCTTAAAGGAAAAACTTTTGGCTTTTCCCCATTCTAGATGATATTGACAGTGGGCTTGTCATATATGGGTTTTATTGTGTTGAGATACTTTCCTTCTGTACCTGATTTGTTGAGAGTCTTTATCATGAAGCAATATTGAATTTTGTCAAATACTTTTTTCTGCATCTGTTGAGATGATCATATGGTTTTGTCCTTGATTTTGTTGATGTGGTATTTCAAATTTATTGATTTGTGTATGTTAAACCATCTTTGCATCCTTGGGATGAATCCCACTTAGTCATGAAGTAAAATCTTTTTGATGTGCTGCTGTATTCTGTTTGTTTTGCATCTGTGTTCATCAAGTGTGTTGACCTATAATTTTCTTTTCTGATTTTGATATCAGTGTGTTGCTGGTCTCATAGATTGGGTTTGGGAGAATCATGTCTGTTTCAATTTCTTTGAATACTTTGAAAAGGATTGGTATTAACTCCCTTTTAAAGGTTTGGTAGAAATCAGCAATGAAGCCATCCAGTCCTGGACTTTTCTTTGTCGGGAGACTGCTGATTACTGCTTCAATCTTGTTGCTTGTTATTGGACTGTTCAGGTTTTCTATTTCTTCTTGATTTAGTCCTGGTAGTTTATATGTGTCCAATAATGTCTTCATTTCCTCTGGGTTTTCAAATTTATGGGTGTATAGTTTTTCATAATAGTCTCTAATGATTCTTTTTATTTCTGTGGTAACAAGTGTAATGTCTCCTTTTTTATTTCTCATTTTTGTAATTTGGGTCTTCTCTCTTTTTTTAGTTTGGCTTATGGCTTGTCTATTTTGTTTATCTTCTCAAAAAATCAACTTTTTGTTTCATTAATCTTTTTTTCTTTTTTGGGGGGGTTCTCTATCTCATTTAGTTCTGCTCTGATGTTAATTATTTCTTTTCATGTACTAATTTGGGGATTGGATCGTTCTTGTTTTTCTAGTTCTTTGAGGTGTAACCTTAAGTTGTTTATTTTAAATCTTTCTGTTCATTTGATATAAGCATTTATTGCAATAAATCTCCCTCTCAGCACTGCTTTTGCAGTATCCCATAGGTTTTGGTATGATGTGTCTTAATTTTCATTAGTTTCTAGAAGTTTTTTGATTTCCTGTTTGATTTCCTCTTTGACCCATAGGTCATTCAGGAGCATGTTTTTTTTTAAATTTCCATGTATTTGTATAGTTTCCAAAGTTTTGCTTGTTATTGATTTCTAGTTTCAGTCTGTTGTGGTCTGAAAATATACTTGAAATGATTTCAGTTTTTTTAAGTTTGTTGATACTCGATGTGTCCTAGCATGTAGTCTATCCTGGAGAATGTTCCATGTGCTGATGAGAAGAATGTGTATTCTATAGTTGTTGGATGAAATAAATGTCTGCCAAATCCAATTGCTCCAAAGTGTAGTTTATTTCTTGTCTTTCTCTGTTGATTTTTTGCCTAGATGATCTGTCCCATTTTGTAAGAGGGATATTGAGGTCCCCAACTGTTATTTTATTGGGGTTGGTCTCTCGCTTTAGGTCTAATACTGTTTCCTTTATATATCTTGGTGCTCCAGTATTTGGTGTGTATATATTTATGATTGTTATGTCTTCTTGCTCAATAGCTCCCTTTGTCATTATATAATGGCCTTCTTTGTCTCTTTTTATAATTTTTGGTTTAAAGTCTATTTTATCTGATATAAGAATATAGCTACTCCTGCTCGTTTTTGGTTTCCATTTGTGTGGTATATCTTTTTCCATCCTTTCACTACTAGTCTGTATGAGTCTGTATAGCTGAGGTGAATTTATTGTAGGAAGCATATAGTTGGGCCTAGTTTTTCAATCCATTCAGCCAGTCTATGTCTTACTCCTACTGAGTATGAAATTCAATCCATTTACATTTAGGATTGTTATTGAAATGTATTGTCTTACTCCTAGCATTTTATTGATTTTTGTATGGTTGTGTGAAATAGCTTTTGGTTTTTTCTTTCCCATTTATTGTTTGTCTTAGGTGTTTTTTTTATTGTTTGTTTGTTTGTTTGTTTTTGAAGTGGTAAGATATAGTTTTTTTCTCTGTCTTGTTTGCATTTTTGTTCTATCAGTGGGTTTTGTTCTTTCTCATGTATTGATGGTGGTGATTTTCATTTTTTGGATTCCAGATGCAGGACTCCCATGAGAATTTCTTGCAGAGCTGATCATATAGTGGTGAACTCCTGCAGTTTTTGTTTGGGAAATATGCTCTTTCCCCTTCATTTCTGAAGTGTATCTTTGCTGGGTATAGTATTCTTGGCTGCAGTTTTTTCCTTTTAGTGCTTTGAATGTATCATCCCATTGTCTTCTGGCCTGTAAAGTTTCTGCTGAGAAATCTGCTGTTAGTCTGGTGGGGACTCCCTTTTAGATGACTTGACACTTTTCTCTAGCTGATTTTAGAATTCTCTCTATCTTTGACTTTTGCCAGTTTGACTAATATGTGTCTCAGAAATGACCTTTTTTGGATAGAATTTGTTTTGGAATCTTTGAGCCTCTTGGATCTGGAAGTCTACCTGTCCCCCAATACCTGGGAAGTTTCCCATTATTATTTCATTGAATAGATTTTCAATACCTTTTCCTTTCTCCTCCCTTTCTGGAACACCCATGATTCAGAAGTTTGAGTGCTTAAGGTTGTACAATAGCTTTCATAGATTTTCTTCAGTTTTTTAATTCTTTTTTTGTTTGTTATGTTTTTTGGTCCATCTGGGTTATTTCAAAGAGACTGTCTTTGAGATCGGAAATTCTTCCACTTGCTCTAGCCTGCTCTGTAAATTCTTGGTTGTATTTTTTTATTTTGTTGAATGAATCCTTCAGTTCCGGGAGTTTTGTACATTTTTTTTTTAAAGTATCTATTTCTTTGTAAATTTCCTCTTCATAGCCTGGGTTGTTTTTCTCATTTTGTTATGTTGTCCATCTGAATCTTTTTGTATCTCATCGAGTTTCCTTAAGATTGTTGCTTAGAATTCCTTTTCAGTCATTTCAGAGGTTTCATGCTGTTTGTGGTCTGGTACTTGAGAATTATTGTATTTCTTTGGTAGTGTCATTTTGTTTGTTTGTTTGTTTGTTTGTTTTCTCATATTTCTAGTACCTGTACATTGATGACTGATCATCTTGTGAAGCAGTCACTTCTTTTATTACTCTGGAGTGGCTTTTCAGGAGAAAGACTCCCTCCTGTAGATGTGTTTTATATTGACCTTTGGGTAGGGTGTTTTAGTTTTAGTTCTGGGTAGACGCAATAGTGTACTCTCCAGGTGGTTACTCTGGCCATATTCAATGTTGAAGTTGTCTATGAGTACATTCGTGGCCTAGGCACTGAGGCACTCAGTGGCTCCTTGCTGAAGTGAGTGGCACTGTGTTGGGTTGTCAAGGATATGGGCCAGATCTTGAGTTCTTGAGAGAAGTGCTTGGATGCCCTGCTCCTTGGCTGAGTTAAGTGACCCTTGGTGGACTTGCTGGCATGCTGTCTAGTGTCCTGTGACCCTGATAACTGCACTGGGGCATACTGAAGCTCCTTAGCTTAAATGGGCATCCCTGGGCAGGGGATACCTATTTTCTTTTTCTTGCAGTGTTTTCTTGCTCCTCCTGGGTCCTTGTTTTTCCTGGTTAGGGGATGGGTTGGTGGTAGCTGGTATTTTCTTGTGAACTCTGTTGGGCTATCCTGAGTTCCTGCTCTGACCAGCAGCTCTACACATATCCCTCCCTGGATCAAGGCATTTTCATGGGGTACACAAATAGTTTCCACCCCCAGGTGCATGACTATGGGGACAGCATAATTTCCCCTGTGGGTTGGGTCAGTGGGTCGTGGGGTTGCACTCACTCACCTCTTTCCTGGGACTGCAGCTCTGCTCGTGACCCTCCCTTTGTCAATGCTGTCATGTGGTCTCCGTGAGTAGTTCGCACCACAGGGTCAGTGTACTTTCTCCTGTGGGTTGGGCCACTGGGTTAAGGGATTGTGCTTGCTCATCTCTTTCTAGACTCCACTTGTGACCTCCCTGGGTCAATGCAGTCACATGATCACCTCCACGGGTCCTGGGCCATACTCACTAATCTCTTTCCTCCTGCCTGTTAAAACACAGGAGCACCTGGACCCGGGTGAATTGGAGATGGTGGTACCCAAGCTGGATGACAGGAGTGATGGCGGCTGTGGCAGAGAGCAGGACAAACTGCTGTGCAAGGAGACAGGTGGCTGTAGCCACAGCAGTCTGGGACCGAACAAACAAAACACTAGGCTAAGCCTAGCTGGGGTGGATTGGCTGAGACAGTTCTTCTGTCTTTCATCCTCCTTCTGGGTCTATGGGTCTAGAAGGGTAGCCTAGGCATGTTTTTCCTGTGGCAATTGCAGAAATGATTTAGACAGCTAAAAAAATCCAAAAATCTGCAGTCAGCAAGCTCGAGAGCCAGAAGAGCCAAAAGAATAGTTCAGGTCAGAGTCTAAAACCCTTTATCACCCAAAGGCCTTAACTTTATTATCCTCCTAATGCCAGCTTGCATAAAGAGTATATTTAGGAGGCACTCTAATTGAAGGACTAGAACAGCTGCTTTCTGGCTTTTTTATAAATTTCAGTGGGTATCCTCTGCCTTTTGCAGTCCATCATCATTTCTTGATAGACACCTGTATATCTCACTGATGCCAAGGTACTGACTTGATCACGGGTAGATTTCTTTGCTGCAGTAACTGCCTAGTGCCCATAACATACAGACTGTGCTGTCTCCAAAATAAACTTCTCTGTTCTTGTTCTGCCTTGTGGTGCTGGGACTGCAACTCTGCCTCTTCGTATTCTTTCTCAGAGCATCTTCTCCCCCTCTTTCTATCTCTGCTTTTGTCATCATTGTTTGTTAGTTTTTGTTTTGTTTTGTATTTGTCCATTTCTGTTGCTTATAACAGAATCCCTGGAAGTGTATAATTTAGAAAGAAACCAAATTTATTATGGTTTCAGAGGCTAGAAAGTCCACAGTCCAGGTGGTGTGTCCAGTGAAGGCCTTCTTCTGGGTGGGAACTCTCTACAGGGTCCTGTGACGAGCAGCATGTCACATGACAAGAATGGGGTAAACAAGAGTGAGCTAACTTCTCACCTGCTTTTCTTATAAAGCCATTAGAATCACACCTATGACGACTCATTAAACAATTAACTTCGTGAATGGATTAATCTGTTCAGGAAGACACAGAACTCAAGATCAGTCACCTCTTAAAGTCCCTCCCTTTTACCACCATATGGAGGTTAAATTCCACATGAGCTTGGAGGGACATTCAAACCACAGCACTGTTGCTGTAGGTCAGATGTGTCCCTCAAAAGTTCATATGTGGGGGGCCGGCCCGGTGGCGCACTGCTACAGTGCGCCGCTTGGGAGTGTGGTGGCACTCCCGCCGAGGGTTCGGATCCCACATACAGACCGGTTCCCGCTCACTGGCTGAGCGAGGTGTGGGCGCGACACCGAGGGTTGCGATCCCGTTGCCGGTCCCGGTCCGGTACGGGCGCGACACTGAGGGTTGCGATCCATTGCTGGACATGAAAAAAGACAAAAAGGAAAAATAAAAAATGTTCATATGTGGAAAACTTAATCCCCACAATAACAGTGTTAAGAGATTGAGAAATCCAGTTGTGACATTTGAAAGGTGGGGCCATTGAGAAGTGATTGGATCATGAGAACTGTGCCCTCGTAAGTGGATTAATCCATTCATGCAGTAATGAGTTGTTATGGGGGTGGACTGGTGGCTTTGTAAGGACGACATGGGAGAACTCTTACATTCTTACCATGTTATACCCTCATTGCCATGGGACTCTTTAGAGTTCCCACCTAGAAGAACACTCTCTCCAGATGTGCCCCCTGGACTATGGACTTCCCAGTCTACAGAAGTGTAAGAAATAAATTTTGTTTCTTTATAAATTACCCACTTTCATGTGTCCTGTTTATAAGCAACAGAAAACAGACTAATAGACCTGTCATTGATGCTACTACACATTTTTCTGTTCATCCAGGTTCTACTCTGTCTTAATTGGCAATTGGAGTAACATTTAAGCTCCTTAGCCTGCTTCCCATCAAGGCCTTCCACAATCTCTTGCTTATCTAATTTCTTTCTTACCAGTTATTACTTTTAGTTTGAGTGCCTGAATGTAGCCTAGACCTCTGTTTCTTTTCTCTCCACCATTAGCCCTGTCTATCCTGAACTGAAGTGTCAATCATACTATTCGAAGTTTGCCTAACAAAAACCACATCAACCGAAAGTCATCTCTTCTTGGAACTCCCATAGAGAATTGTCTGTAGCATTCTGTCAAACTCCGCAGCAGGACACGTGGGGCCTTTGTGATTTGGCACCTGGTTATGTCTGCACTCTCTCCCCTTCTCTCCCAGTACCCCTGTCCCCTCTCCCCATACAACACACAAATAGTGAAATCCTGCCCTACTGAACCAAGTTCCCCAAACAGGCTTTTTTCTCTATTACCTCCCATATTCTCATCTGCCTGAAATGTGTCCCTTCTCCCCGAGGGCTTGCTTTCACTTGGCCTTCAGAGTTCCTCTAGGGAGCCTGCTCCAGACTGGCTCCTATTCCTCTCCTCCCAGCATGCTCTGGTCCCACTCTGATCCTAATCCTCACCACACAACATGGAGATTGTCCTTTTTACTTCTTTCATGTCTGCACTAGAATGTGAGTTCCGTGAAGTCAAGGGCCACATTTTGTTTATTAGTGTATTCACAGAACAATGCTGGGTGCAAAATATTTCATGAGATTTGCTAACAGCAAGAACAAATATGGTGTTCATGTTTATCTTTTATTATGATTAACCATGACTGTTTTCTATTAGGACATAAGTTTCCAGCAAGGGCCTTGCTTTATGCACCTTACTCTTGAGAGTGTATTGTACACTGCTACACATTGAGTATCCCTAACCCAAAATCTGAAATGTTCCAGAATTCAAAACTTTTTTAGCACTGACATGATGCTCAGAAGAAATGCTAATTGGTGCATTTCAGACTTTGGATTTTTGGATTGAGTTACTGAACCAGTATGTATTCTGAAAATGTTCTAGAATCTGAAATCTAAAACATTTCTGGTCCCAAGCATTTTGGATAAATGTTATTCGACCTGTAGTATGTGACAGGTATTTATTATTTTTTTTGCCCTTCAAAATGTGTCCTCACAAAACTACACTGATTTCAGTGATAATGTCATTTCTTAAAATATTTTGGGAAATCTTCTTTCCAGATAGCTTAGGAACCACCCAAGAAAATCAACTTTATTACTTATTATGACATAGGATGTTATTATTCACCTTGGTTATCACAGTTTGCCTCTTTTGGACTCTAATTTCTGATTATGTGTTAAAATGTGTCAACCCCAAAATTTAGAAATTTTGAGTGTATTTAGGATTGTGAACTTCTCAAGGGCAATGATAGTGTCTAGCACAGTAAGTCTTCCTTAACGACATAAGTGAATGAGTGAATGAATGAATGAATAAGAGAAAGGAAGGAAGGAAAGAAGGAAAGATAGAAGGGAAGAAAGAGGGAAAAGCAAGCAAGAAAGAGACAAACTGAAGACAAATCCAAAAATATACTCAAATGTTTTCAATGAAACTCCATTATACTTGGAGTTTATTTTGGAAGAGATGACTTATTTCAATGTATTTCTCTAAGCAGATGAAAACTCATGATAGTAAATCCCCCTCATTGTCTGATAGTCATGTCCTGCATTTTCTGTGTTGGGTAAGGAGCTTTGAGTCACTGACAGGTGTGTCGGTACTTGGGTTTGAGTATTTTCTATCATCTGATAACTGTGTTCTTTCTTTGAAGTATCCCTTTTCAGTCTCCCACCCTTGGGATTCTAGACTTTTACCTACTTAAGCTTCTTTGCTCATAAACTCTTATTTTGCTCCATCCCATCTTCCTTTCTGTTTCTTTTCTTTCATTCCAGTTATTGGATTTTCTGGCACCTTACTACAAGATCCTCTTATCTTTACGGCCGGGAATTTTTAGGGTCTTAGTGACATATATAGATCAGTAGCATAGATCCTTATAGTGTACACAGAAGACTAGGAAAGAGTATCCTTAAAAAAACAGTGTGTCCTAGACCTTCAAGTAGGGCAAACAGAAAAACCATTTTAAACATTTTTTTCTTCTTTTGCAAGATGACATAGGTCTAATGAAATAAGTTAACAATGTCAAGTGCAAGTTAACTCGAGCAGAAGCAAGTGATAATAAAGGCACATTTTCTTTAAAACAATAGCCATGATGTTTTGTTGTATTCTAAGGGTGACAGAGATAGTATTGTCTGCTCTCATACTCATACGCATGCGTGCTTGCACAAGCAAGCATGTAAAAATTAAAACAAAACACTGGGCATTTTCTGCTTTGAACTTTAAAGAATTCAAAAAGTCAGCTTTCATTGCCTTCTTTGGTAGAATGTTTAAAGAAAAACAAAAATCATTGGAAGCAAAGGGGACACATTACTCGCATAACCCTTTGCTATTAGAAATTGAGAATAAATATCCCTTTTTTTAGTTGTTCTAGCAGAGTGGCACATATTTCTTAATGCAGAATTGGTTCTCAGCAAGTCAGCCATAGCTTTTCACAAGTATACAAGTAACTGCAATGACATTTTATCAAGTTGTTTCCAATGTACAGGTTTCTAAGCCTTCAGCCCACTGGGTTACCTTTAAAAAATATATTGTGTCAATTGAAAGAAATTTAAGAAAGCCAAGGCCGCCAGGGCTGGTCAGTATGTTGAAGATAGGTAATACAGCTGTCACTGTTGACCCTGTACCTTTCTGGTCCCTGTACACCTCCACTTAAAAATAGGAGTGACTTAAACAGAAGTCAGGAAAAGATTGTGACAATGTGAGATGATTTCAAAGAGATGGCATTACCTGCCGGGATCATAAGTAAACTCCATATTGGATTTGTGAATATTTCTCAGAAAGTACATTTTTATTTTCCATTACTGAGCAAAATAAAGAATTTGCCACAAAATGTAGGTTGCCAAGTTTGTTTATTCTCGAGGAAACCTCAAAGTTGTTCTTATGCTTTCAGGGGGTTATCAGTAATGATAGTAGAAAGCTCCTTAGTCTAGAAGCCAGAAGACATGTTTCTAATCCCAACCTTAACAAGTCAGAGCTCACTTCACCATATCTATGAGTTAAATTTTCTAAAGCAGTGTTCCCTAAAGTGAGAGCATATAGTTCCATGAAATGCCCCCTTTCAAAAGGGGAGGGGTCAGCACTGCACACTTTACCTCACTGTGAATATTCAAAGCACTTTTGCATATTCAACTCTTTGAGAATTCCTTCAGTAAATAAATAAATCTGTCAAACTTGATATTTAATACTGTATTTCCAAAATGTATTTAACTGCAGATTTTTCTTTCATGGAACACTTATTAAAATCCTGAGGAACTAGTATTTTCCAGAACACACTTTGGGAAAAGGTGCTGTCTAAACCTTTGGCTCCACACCTGCAAAACAGGGGTAAGACTAAACAGCTCTGGTCCCTATCAGGTTTCAAATTCTCTAGTTATAGAAAAATCTCAATTGCATGGTCACGAGTCACAAAATAAACATAAATGCCAGGGAGAAGGATGATTTTTGTGACAGGAAGCAGGTAAAACAAAAAATTCTTCTACACGTTTATGTTTACTGTCCCATAAGGCATATTCCTCTCCATTTCGTACTTCTTCATAAGGGATGGCATTATTCATAATTATTTTAATTTTAATTTTAATCTTAAATTAAATTTAAATTTAGTTTCTATGGAGATATAAAATCCACATTAAATTTCCTATACATTATGAGTTTAACAGTGTGTGTGTGGTAAGTCCACAGGACAAAATAAGATTTTTTTTTGTTTTTTGGTCACAAGTCTTTCTGATTGCTGCTGCTATTCTTATTTCCCGCTCCTACCCACATTGTAAGTTCCTCAGACAGCAGGAACAATATTTTCTTGATTATTTTAGAATGTTTCATTGCACACTGTATTGGGTACACTATAGTTGCTTCTTACTTTTGTGAAAGTACCCAATAATGGATAAATTGCTTAAAAAGGAAACTACAACACTCTCTCATGTCTTTGAGTGTTGTACAGGTATAGAGAGAATTATATTCTTGTTTTTAAACAGTGAAGAAGGAAAACCCTTTTAGAACTGTCATTGGGATATGAAACTAACATCTACTTACTATCTCCCTGCGATGGAAATGGTGGGAATGTCACCATAACTATGGGAAATAATAGCTATTTATCCTCGTTATTTACCCACGTGTGAAAGTGTTTGAGAATATTTTTCAAACTGTTTAACATCTAATAATCTCTTTTCCTCTCCCACACTCACAATATGTATGTATATATCAAACACTGTGAAATAAGTCTCAAAGTATATACTACCTAGTGAAGAACCTCATAGCACAAAATAATTATTTTTGGTTATTAAGTTTATATGGACATTCAAAACAATAAATGATTATAATTTTTTTGTTGTTGTACTAGGGAAAGAGGCAGGTGTGGTTAAGGAAAAATATTTCTTGAGCACTTGCCATGTGTCAGATATACATAGCCAGTATAATTTAATGCAAAAAAGTATAACTGTTATTATCAGCATCCTCTTAGTGAAGAAACAGAACTTAGAGAGGCTGATACTTTGATCAGGGTCACACAGTAAGTGAAAGAGCTGAGATTTGAACCCAGCACTTCTAATTGCAAGACAAAACTCTTTCTAAAATGGAAGCAATGAATTCTTCTTCTAAAATCATCTTGCTATTGAGGTGCTGTGCTACAAAAAGAGTTTTAATGTGAATTGAACTACTGATTTGTTATCAGAAGCCTTCTATATCCATTTTATCAAATTGCCAGAATTTCAGAGTCCTTTTCTCTTTTTGCGTATGTGCATTACATATATCTAAAAGGTTTGATAGTGAAGTAGAAAATTGTTTTTGTTAGGCATTGATGAGTGTTATGGTACATTTTGAGATGGTTATCTGAAACGTGTCTTTGTGGGATATTGTATGGCAGATTTAAGGATTGTTCTTCAAATTTTAAAACAAAACAAAATGGTCCTAGGTTGTTTATTTGTTTTCTGTCCCTGCCCCTTTGGCCTTCAGCATCTCCTTTTGGCTTATGTGACACATGTGTTCATGTGCTGCCACCCCTGGGTCCCTCTGCTTAGGGTACATGTCTTCCCACCCAGGCCTGGAGACAAGCCGGCACTGAATGGGAGTTTAGAGTAACCCCAGCACACAAAGTGTGTCTGTGTTCTTCTGTATGTTCCAGTCAGCACTAAAGGACATCTCATTATGGGGAGACAGTAAAATATTTGCCATTTAATATTTTTTTATAAAAATGAATTGAAATGAAGTTCACGTAACATAAAAATAACCAAGTGGACAGTTCAGGGGCATTTATTTCATTCACCATGTTGTGCAGCCACCATTTCTGTTTTGTTCCAAAACATTAAAATCACTTTGAAGTTAAAACTCCTGACCCATTAAGTAGTTTCCTTCCTCTCCCCAGCCCCCAGCAAGCACCAATCTGTGTTTTGTCTCTGTGGATTTATCTATTCATATACATAGAATCATACAATATGTGACTTTTTGTGTCTGGTTTCTTTCCCTTAGCATAATTTTTCAAGGTTCATCCGTGTTTTACCATGTATCAGTAGTTCATTCCTTCTTATGGCTGAATGATATCCCATAGTATGTATGAGTGTACTCATATACCACCATTTTTTAAAATTCATTTATTCATCGAAGGACATTTGGGCTATTTTTACCTTGAGGCTATTTATTGAACATACTACCTGTGATTACCCCCATAAAAACCTGTTAGAAAAGCACTTGAATTGGGCAGCTCACAGTTGCAGCAGGAGCGCGCCCTAGGGCTGAATCCGATGTTAACCTACCATTAAGGTTCTTTTGATGCTGGACTCATGGAAATGAATTGTTATGTTACTTTGATAAATAATACATAGTGTATATGGATTACATATACTGTACCAAAAATATAGGTATCTTTTATTTTTTATTATTTTTAAAGTAAATTTTATTATGTATATTTAAGGTATACAACATAATCTTTTGGGATACATACAGCTAGTAAAAAGATGTCTTTTAAATGTTATATATGTAATCATGTTTGTGTTCAATATTAACTTAATAGAATTATATAATGCCTATTTGAATAACTTAGATTAGAGACAAAAAATAATTCTGCCCAAAAGCTCCAGCAAACAAAAGCTTTCAGTATAGTCTTTTCTCAATTAATAAAGAACTATTGAAAACAAATTATCTGGCATCTCCACATACATAATAATTATGCAGCCAAGGCTTTTCCTTTTGAAACAATTTATACATTACATAAACCTAAGTTTCTCATCCAAGTATCATTTCAAGAGAGGCAAACTTAAATAATGGAGGCAATAGGGAAACATAATATTACGATAATATTCTTTGGTGCGGTTTGGAAGGCTTTAGGAAACATTTGGAACTATTTTTCTCATAAAGTCACTTAACTATTGAAGTGTTATCATAGCATTTCCCTCAGCGTTGTATAGAGTACAGAAGGAGTCCAGTTAAAGGAGACATCAATTCTAAATATCCTGATTAAAGGGATTTCCACCAACCAGGAAATTACATGCTCTGGTATCCTGGGATTAGTTTAATAAAAAGATGCGATGAAATAAGGAAGGGCTAGGTGATTTAGGGTATCCCGTTTGCTTTCAAATGCCCATTTCTTTGCTGCTTTATTTTGCCAAACTACGCTGAAGAAGGTTGAATGGATGGGAAAGGACCTGAATTTTCAGAGTGCTCTTTCTAAATTGATGTGATATTTCATTTTTTGAGGTGTATTTCTAATTAGATCATAAGCCAATTCTCTCTCAAAAATGTTGAAATGAAAAAAGTGTTTAAACTTTTCTTTTACTTACACCATTGTTATTGGCCTCTTTGAAACTTGACAGGTATATTCCTGTAAAGTTCCACACATCTGTCAAATGTCAACATAAATTAAGTTACTTGTGAATTGATAACCATTATGTTCTTTGCATTTGACATATGGATTCTCAGTGATGATCATTTCTTATTAGGAAATAACAATGATCTTTTTATAAATTTAGCACTGATTATAAATACAGTACTTTTTTACAGTACATAGCCTGTTGATTAAGGAAATGAAAGCTGTCTCATGTATTTTAAGAAGCCTTTAAGAAGCGTGAAATATTTTTGTTATATTTGAGCTTAAAAACCATTCCTATTGAAGGTTGCCATGCTCTCTATTATCACAGATGACTAGAGGATATGGCTCAGCTATATATCAGAATGGATAAATTTCCTTCTCATGGAATGTTAGAAACAGACTTGAGAGATCAAACCTAGAGAAAAGTGAATTTGTTTCAGGCTGTCACTAAAATGGTCATGTCCAACCCCCTACCACCTTAAAACAAAATAAAATAAAACATAACAAAACAAAACAGTAGCTCAGGCACCAAGTAATTTGAAGGAGATAAAGAAATTTTTAGAACAACATGGACTTTAATTGAACCCCACTAAAAAAAAATGAAACACACATACTATAGTTCTTTAAGTAGGGTGGAATGAGGAGCATCAGCATCTTCAATTTTAAAACTGGGATGTGTTTCCATTTTTAAATAAAATATTCTGAAAAAATGGACTAGAGATGAGGTATCAAGCGAAATGTGGCGTCCAGGAACCCGCACCTATCATTCTCTTACAACATCAACAAAAAAATAAGGCCTAAGACGTGAGCTATTAAGATGTGTCTAAATTCCAGTTTAAAGCAAATGAATAATTATTTCAGTGCCAAGCTTAGTGCTAGGTACTACAGTTCAAAAGTGAACAGGGTGGAATCATCCCTACAGTGTAAAGGCTGGCACAGCAAGCAAAGCAATAACAGAGTGCAGGAGTGTGTGGTGGTGTGTGTGCCCGTTGGATAAAACACCCAACTTTGCTGGGGGCAGGGGAGGTAGGTGTTCAACTGAAGCCTGGAAGTTGGGCTTGCGTTAATGTGTCCAGGACTCTGTTCTAACTTGGAGAGAGATTTATAAAATAATACAAGAATCTTTCATTAGCAGGTGTCTTAGCGGTCATTCAGGGAGATGGCTCTGATTGTTCATACACTTTACCTTGAAAATGGGATTCTGTCACTTATTATACCCTTTCACACTAGTTCTACCCTCTTGAACAGAGAACAAGAAGCAGAGAAGAGATGGACTCCTTGACGGTGTTAGAATCCTGAGTATTTGAAGACTTAACTCTTCTCAGCTTTGTTCTCCATCCACTCATCCAATGCAGTCCTATTGCTTTCTTTTGTATCTGTGGTATTGCGATATAATAAGAAACATGTATTTAGTCTTCATCCCACATTCCTGGAATAGAGCTCCTAAAACTCTTGGAATTTCCTGAGTGATAAGAGTCAAAAAGGTGAAAAGAGTGTTTTTTGTTATTCATAGCAAGTTCCTTTCAACCACACCTGAGTTTAGGTTAATGCAGTGACTTTTGGAAAGCCCTCGAGGATGGGAAGTTGGTTGCCAGAGGAACCAACATATGATTAGAGGGTTGGAACCTTCAGCCACATTTCCACCTGGACCTCCCAGGAGGGCAGAGAAGCTGGAGATTGAATTTAATCACCAATGGACAATGATTTAATAATAATGCCTACATAATGAAGCCTCCATAAAAATCTAAAAGAACAAGGTTCTGAGAGCTTACAAATTGGTAAACACAAGGAGGTGTCAGGAGGGTGACGCATCCGTAGAGGACATGGAAGCTCCGTGCCCTTCCCACATAACTTGCCCTGTGCGTCTTTTCCATTTGGCTTTTCCTGATTTGTACCCTTTTACAATAAACCAGTAATCTAGTAAGTAAAGTGTTTCCCTGAGTTCTGTGAGCCATTCTAGCAAATTATCAAACCCAAAGAGGTATGGTATGGGGACCCCTGATTTATAGCTGGTTGGTCAGAAGTACCTCAGACCCAGACTTTGCATCTATAGTGGGAGCACGTTTATGAGACTAGGCCCTTAACTTCCAGGGTCTGATGCTAACTCCACGTCAGTAGTGTCAGAATTGAGTAGAATTGTAGGACACCCAGTTGGAGTCAGAGAATTGGTCAGTGTGGGGGAAAAAAAAAAAAAAAACATTTTATGTCAGAAGTGTTGAATATATATAGAAAAACAGTATTTGTTTTTCTTTTAGTATTTCTCTGGAAATAGCCATTACTTTATAATCCAGAATATTTTTTGTACTTTCCACAGTGTCTTTTCTATAGGATAATACCCATCTTTTCTCTCTCAAGTTTTTTCTCTGATCTAAGCAAATTCTGCTTAGTATCCATTTTTTCCCTCTTACTAAGAGTTTCGTGATGCTAAGTGACCACTTTTCTTTCAAGTTTCTGATCATTTCCACATCGTACACACACCCTTCATCCCAGTTTGTCTGAAATAAGTCCAGAAAAGTAGTTTCTCTACTTGCATCATCTGCCTGCTTAGAGCTTAAACCCTTAGTAAAGTAAGTCAAGAATTTATCCAATGTTGTGCTTTTGCCAAGCAAGACTTCCAGATGGTGTCCTCATGGTTGAAGTCCCCACCATTACTTTATGTTACTTCTGTGCCAGTTTTGTAATCTGTTACCAAACCGTATCTTCTACCTGGCCTGGCAGTCTGGAATGCATTTTCAAAAAAATATCACCACTGATTTCTCTCTTTTCTGCAAATGCTTCTACCCTTCGGTTTATCAACTATGATACAGATATTATGATCTTTGAGATACACATAGCTCTCTCTTTTGATCAAATTCTTCTTCCTTTGGAACAAAGTTTTTCTTTTGGCCAGGGTTTATTTTTAACAATAGCATTAATATTAAAAAGCTCGTTTTTATTAAGTAATCATTTCATGGCATAGTGTACGGGATTATTAACATCTTTGAGTTCATTTGATACTAACTATACTAATGCTGACTGTAATTCCTATGATATAGGTATAATTCTTTCCATTTTACCCATGAGGAAACTAAGACTTGGGGAAGTAAAGTAACTTTCCCAAGGCTATATACCAGTAGTAAGTGGTGAGGTCAGGATTTGAGCCCAGAATCCTCAAAATCCACAGCTTGCATTCTTATTCGGTCGTTACACTACTTCCTGTCTCCCAGACCTTGCAGCATTTTAGAAGTGAATCATACCCCTTAAGAGCATACCTTCTTACATAAAATTTCCATGTTAAATAAGCCTCTTGTTCAATCTTTGTGTGTTGATGTACAGACCCCTTAGGCTCAAAGTTTTCATTCCAGTTGGCTTTCCTTTAATCTTTCCCTGAAACTTTCTCAGCACTTTTACCACTTGCTGCTTTGTTTTGTCCTCCATGGTTTCAGGTGTTACAGTTGTATCTGAGTGTTTTTCTCCCTTTCTTCCTTCCAAAATTTACTTTAAAGGCTTCTTGATGATGTTGGTAAATTGGGGATACTCTTTCCCTTCTTCATGAAAAACATTTTCTCTAATGTACTTTTTCTTGTCAGAGTCTGTGAAACCAACTCTTGGCACTGTGTAGCCCCTGTTTGCCCTTTACATCCTATTTTCTCTTCCAAGATTGACCTTCCCTTTAAAAAAGAGAGAGATAAATACCCACTGTACCCTCTGACCACTCATTTTTCATGCTCCCCTCCTGCCGCCTCATCCTTGATATTGCTTTCTAGATGGCAATTATAATAGTTCTCAGTTCTGGTGGCACATTAGAGTCACCAGGTATGAAAAAACAAGTGTCCTGGCCTCATCCTGGATCCATTGAATCAGAGTCTCCAGGGGTCGGTCCTAGACATCAATAGTATTTTAAAACTCCCCAGTATTTTAAAACTTCTGATTTGCAACCACAGTAAGATCCACAGCATTATGAGCTTTGTCTGGCAGTAACGTTCATTCCCACTTGAATGAACCAAAGTGGGTACATTTTATGAGTCTTGGCAGGCTCCATCTCACGCTAAGATTCATGCTGTAGGAAGACAACGGTGCTTCTTTCTTAGCTTGGCTACAACTTTGCTACAGCTTTGTTCATGGAAATGAGCAAGTTCCGTGAGGATTCTCTTCTGATTGATTGCAGTTAGTAACAGCATTATTCCTACCTCCTAAGGTCTGAGAATACTCCCAGAGCTTTGTGATGTCTCTGGAATCACCCTCCATGGAGAGCCCAGCACCTTTGGTATACTTCCAATTGCACACTTTTCTTCCTGTCTCTCTTGGCACAGATTCTTTTGCTGACTCTTCTCTTGTCATTTATTCTCCTCTATACTCTTTTTTTCTTTTCTTTTTCCCCCCAATTTCCTTCTAAGACCTCCTTCTACCTTTCTTTGAATCTAGGTCAGAGAGACATCCTTAAGTCTATTCATCTTCGTTAGTAGGAAACAAACTATCATTTAGAGTAGACCCAACCTAGGCAGGAGCACAAACAAAAACATTAAATGTAAGATGTGCCTCCTGCTTTCTAGAGCTTACTTTTTAGTTGGGAAGGAAAAGCAAAGCTACATGAAACCAGCTGTCGTCATCATATGTAGTCATAAATATTCAGGAGTTTCAGAGAAAGCATCTTGAGGAAGGGGTAGGCATTGAACTGAAACTTTCGGGATAAAATAGAAAGAACATGTTAGGTTGACTGAACACCATCAGTGAAGGTGTCATGATGGCATTCAATATGGAGAATTTGTCCCAAGGAGATTGTGAGGACCGGAGAAGAAGATTTAGGTGGGATGGAGTTGGATTAGGAGAGAAGGATAATTCCTAGCAAGGTGATAAGATTAATAACTCCACCCTACCGCAAACCCCATATTCAAATCAATTGCTGAACTCTATTCTGCAAAGTTCAGACACTATATCTTCCATGTGCTCCTGTGCTTAGCATAGTACCTAACAAAAAGTAATCGTATAAAATATGTTCATAGAATGAACAAATTCTTCTCAGCTTTATGGGAGTGTCATAAATCTGTTTAGAACTTATGTGAAATCTATGGGCTGTTTTCTAGAAAAAATGCAAATAAATGCACGCATGTGCACACATGCACATATACAGACACACACTGTTCCACATAATTACAGGGGGTTCAATGACTCCCTGTAATTTCTTCAGAGTCCTCAGATTAATAATTGGTGATTTGGAGATGTATGAGACATGCTTATTTCTTAAAAATTATTCAGACTCTTTCCCATGCTTTAAGCCTACAAAGAATGACTCTGTCCAGTTTTGTTAGCTGTAGAAAAATAGTCTAGAAAGGGCATTATGGGTAGATTTTGTTGTGAAGGATATCTGTTTCTGTGAACCCAGTACAAAGTCTACTCTAGACAGCTTTTTTCAACTCAATCCATTCCCGTAATCCTAACATACAACTGAAATAATGTGGTTTTGAAAAACTGATAAATATATTAATATTCTTACAGAGAGCATTCTTCAATAAATTCTCAGTGTTATCCCACAATAACACGAAATTGCTGTTGTACTTTACCTGTATAACATTACGCAGTTAAAGAAAAATAGAGTCACCACAAATGTGTCAAAAAGGACAATGTTTCTAACATTTTTCTTTTACTCTTCATAAGGTATTGGCCAAAATAGTCTTTAGTTAAACATGAGCGATAACAGGGTAGGAAGATAGTATCTGCCTGTTTGAAGACTATTCAGTCCGCTAGTACAAGCTGTGACTTGATAGTGTTTTGACTGAAAGTAGAAGGGAAAGCATTCTTAAAAAAGGAAAATTCGACATTGGTGTCTAGTCTTGGGGTTCTTTCCTGTTTATCCCTCCCCTCCCTGAGCTTTGCTACCATATTTCCTACAGTCAGTTCCCAAGTATCTGTACCTAACAACCAACTCAAATTACATTCCTCAAACAAGAGTTTCCAGGGGCCGGCCCGGTGGCGCACTGCTACAGTGCGCCGCTTGGGAGCGCGGCGGCGCTCCCGCCGAGGGTTCGGATCCCACATACAGACTGGTTCCCGCTCACTGGCTGAGCAAGGTGCGGGCGTGACACCGAGGGTTGCGATCCCGTTGCTGGTCCCAGTCCGGTACGGGCGCAACACTGAGGGTTGCGATCTGTTGCCGGACACGAAAAAAAGACAAAAAGGAAAAAAAAAAAAAAAACAAGAGTTTCCAAATTCTGCATGGGTTTCTTTGAGTGCCTTGTATAGCTGCACCAGTCAGAAATAATGGAAAGAAGAGAACAATAACAAGGAAGTGTGGGTTTTTGGTGTCATCGTTGTTTGCTGACCTTGCTACTCTACTCAGGAGTTTAGGAAGTTTTTAGACTGCTACCATCATTGGTAGCCACCAGTGCAAGGTGAAGAATTCAATGAGGCCATTTAGAACAGATGTAAAAATAAATATAAGAAAATATCTGAATGCATCAACCAATTCTAGGACTTTTCTGGGAGTCCTAGACACCCAAAACATTAGCAGCCATATTTCCAGGCTAAACGGGTATATTTTCTTTCTAGAGCAGTTGGTCTCAGTGTGAAATGGATTTATTGATTCATAGTCTCTGCTATGCATCAGTTATACATATACCATTTCAACTAATCCTTAAAATAACCTTGGGAGGTTGTTCCCATTTAATAAGTGAAAAACTAGAGACTCAACTAGGTTTTTTATTTTGGCCCAGGGTTGCTTACCTGTTAGATGGTGACCCTGAAATTTGAGTTTAAGGCAATTTGATTCTAAAGGTACCTGGCTATACTCCCCCTCCTACAGAAGAGTTTTTATACAGACACCCCAGTTTTCCTTCCCAGACCTATTTCTTGGACATATGTGTCACCTCTGTTATAATGAAATTTAACTGGCATTGTTATCACCTCTCTGGAATTGTGAACAAAATACAAATAAAACAAGAGGGAAGGTTCATAGTTGCACATAAGATCTTTTGCCATTAACACCAGCAGTTTCCTTAATCCTAGCAGGCAGAACCAATGAAGTATATGTCTATCAAAGAGTACGTTCATGTTGTTTTCCCATAGAAGAGCAATATATATTTGTTGAAAGACTTAATTGATCTTTTCTTTAGTAATCCTGGGAAGGGGGATTGTTGGGCTAATCAATGGAAGCATGGTCTTGTCAACATGGTTCCAGGAGACTAGGAGTGACATTATGTTTTCTGTGGATGTGGCTTGAGTCAGGGGATGTGAGGCCAGTGGGAGGCAGCTGTATTTGACCTTTGGAGCTTTCATGTGACTGTAACTATAAATCTCCAAAGGCAGAAATATTTTTTCAGTATAATGTGTAGATTGAAAGTTTGATATAGTCTTACGAAAATATTATTGTAACTCTCCAGATTCATTTTCTCCAGCATTCACCTTGATTTTACAAAACTGAAACTTTATTAAGCGACCATTTGTGCCAAGCACTGTGCTGAACAATCTCCTATACATTATTATATTTTACCCTCTCAGCAATCTTTTGGCCATTTTACATAATATTGTGCCAATAATCAGAACAGAGTGATGTGGTCGCTATTACAGTGACTGATTTCTTTCTATCAAGATAGGTGTTAAAATACACTTATGACTTTTGTTATCATTCCTTCTAAGAAAGGATTAATGTTATTTACAAGAAGCTTGGTTGAATAATACCAGGTGAGCAGAATTCTGTTTTTAAAACTGTTAGACCTGACCAAAAGGATTTAGATACTGAAGGTCCTCACTCTAAGACAATTATACAGCACGAGAGCAAATCCAAAGGGGATCCATGCATTTTAAGTTTTAAATCTGAATTTAAATTCAGATTTCCACCATTCGGAACTCAGAGCTAATATCAATGTTGATCATAGAAAGGGAGATGTTTCTAATTAACTAACTTTAAAGCCCTATCTTAATCACTTAGAGCATTCTTGTGCACATCTGCGCTGCAGGAGTAACTGGATTACCTCCATGGTGTGTGTGTCTGTGTGTGCGTGTGTGTTTAAAGCAGTGCTATAACTCTATCCAAATGTGATTCAACACTGCTTTAAAGTTTAGAAACAACTGTGTACTTAGTAATGTAGTTTAAAAATTGATACCCCCTTCTACCTTCTGTGTTCTTCCCTTGTAAGTTGGGCTTGTTTGTGGAGGGCACCATTTCAAATACTGTGACACATACATCCCAGAACTTCTTCCTTCTTCCTTCAATCTAACTTAAATGAGCACCAGAGCTACAGCCTCTCATGTGGTTTTGCTTCATCTGACGATGACATCAGTATCTTTCAATTTGCCCTATTTTTATAGAAGTGTGTCCAGAATGACTGGCAGTGCCAGTAAAGGAAACTGAGTCTGAGGATAATTTTTCATTAGGGTAAATGAGGTGATATGATAAACAAGTAAAACCTGATGTGACAACATGGCATAAGGTTGTGATATAAAATGTTTGATTCTATGCTTGTGAATGTTTCTAAAGCTTTTATGCCTTTTGCATGTCTTGTGTGTATGTGTACTGATCAGTGGAAACATAATTCGTGCTCACATATTTATTTCTGTCAGTGAATGACCAGATGGCTCTTGCCTATGTTGGAAGAGAACCACTTTGCCTGTTCACTAATTCTGAGGGATGCTACATGTAACAAACTAAGCAGGATGGTCAACTCTAGCCCAAGAAAGAAATATGTAGCTGCCTTTCTCTGCTTTGTAATGTTGGCAGAAACTCACAAATACCTTTATTTTTATTTTTTAATTGAAGTAGTTTGTGTATGGGCCAGCCTGGCGGTGCACTGGAGAGTACGCTGCTTGGGAGCACGGCGGCGCTCCCACCGAGGGTTCAGATCCCATGTGGAGACTGGTTCCCGCTCACTGGCTGAGCACGGTGCGGGCGCAACACCGAGGGTTGCGATCCCGTTGCTGGTCCCTGGTACGGGCGCGACACCGAGGGTTGCAATCCCGTTACCGGTCAGTAAAAAAAGACAAAAAGGAAAAAAAAAAAAAGAAATAGTTTGTGTATTTTTCCTATCAAAATGACACATGCTCATTGTGGAAAATTTCGGCAATACAGATAAAATAGAGTAAGAATGCTTATGAAGTAATTTTTGCTACCTATCACCTGCCGCTTGGAGATTTGATGATGTTGATGAGGATAAAAAGCTGATGTTTATCTCAATACAACTCTTGGCTGGACACTGTGCTTTACATAAATTACTTTATGTAATCCTCCCCACAGCCCATTATGTAGGTAGTGGTATTAATCTCCCTTCACAGGTGAGGAAAGTAAAGCCCAGAGATGTTAAGTGAATCACTTAAAGTCACACAGCCACTAGGTCACATAGTAGCAGAGCTACTTGAATCTAACAGCCCCATTGATTTCTAAGAGTTAACTGATTCTTTTTCTGTTGTGTATGTGGCAAGTATTCCTTACACTTTTGTAGGTTGCATTTCCGTTGTATTTATGAAGCTTTTGATATATTAAAGTACTTTGTTTTTACACAAATAAGTCTGTCCTTTACTTTTATGGTTTCTACCTTTAGTGTCATGCTTAAAAAGACCTTTCCTATTCCTAAACTATAATGTGGGAGGGAGAAAAAAATGCTGACAGTACCAGAAGAAAACAATCACAAGCCACAAAGCCATGATATTTGCCCAAGTTGTCACCAATGGGAAGAAAAAGGAGATCTGAGAGTGTTTTTGAAGGCAATGGTAGAAGTGGAAATAAAGGTGTTCCCTCATTATATCCTATAGAGTCCAACCTGTTCAATAAGCCTGTTATACATCTTCCTGTTTATGCCTCCTCTTCTCCCCTCCAGTCTCCTATAGCAGTGTCTGGACTAGGAGAAGGATGAGAAGAAAAGGGTGTGGGGCTCATTACATAGTCGGTGCTGTTTGGGATGTCTCTCAGGTGTCCAGTGCGTTCTGTTGGGCAATAGCCAAATGCCATTCTTTTGTGTGGCACTTAGGTGTGTTCTTTTGAGACTCCTGTGGAGACTTCACAACACAAAGGTATTATCCCTATTGTGGGTGAAATCTAATCTGCGTGACTTCAAATCACCTCCTTCTCTCAGGTCCTTCCCCAAGAGTATGTCCCTGGCTCTGAAGGCAGCCTTCTTGATCATAGTCCTTTCAATATGTTGCAAGCCTGACTCCTCTACTAGACCTACAGGGAAAAAAAAAAAAAAAATCAGGTACCTTCTCCCTTACAAATGGTAAAAATGGAGACTACTTCTCCTTGCCCTTCTAGGTGGAAATCTTTGGTCAGTTTCCCACCTTCAGAATCTTGAAGTCAGGCCCATCACCATGATCTATGCCCCATATTTTAAGGGGCATGCAGTTGGTTCTCACAAGAATTCTTCTGTGCTCTGTGCTAGGAGTAGAAGGAGACAGGTTTTTGACTTTTGGCAGCCTGGCAGTCATCCAGCTCGGAGAAAGAGATGCCAGCCTCCCCTCTGGCAGACATCCCAGTCTCTATGAGAGTTCTCATGGAGTACCTCACCTCCTGCAAATTTCTTCCTGTACCATTTTCTTAGTTAGGCTGTTAGAAAGCGATGGGGCAAGAGTCATGCGGCCGATATTTCTATCTTTAGCAGGTCCTGCAGTGGTGTGCCTAGCACCTCTTTTTAGCATTTGTAGGTATTAATCCTCAGCATCAGAACCTCAGCTGAAATACCAAGATGATAGGAAAAGTCACATTCTACATCCTATGACATGGAGTTATTTTGTGTTATGGGGATATCATGTGATAGAAAGATTCTAATTTTTTTCTCTTTCAAAATGGATTGTCAGTTATCACAGATGCTTTCTGATTTTAGTGTATTACTCTTTTAATAGTGGCCCAAGCCATAAACAAACTGATGTTTATTTCTTCAAGAGATATAACCCCCATTATAATAAAATGAAAAAAATCATCAAAGGAGTGTTCTGTGTTGCAAAGCTATTTCTATGTCACAGTGTGTAGTCCTTCGAAAGCAGTATTTTGTTGATCTTACTGACAACAAATTCAATATATCTAATAATACTGCATAGCAGGTCATCATTCTCTTTCCTGTTGATGTGACAGTCACTCTTTTATTTTGTATATTATTTGCAATGTGGATCAGGAATGAAGAACTGAGTTTGCTTAAGCAATAGCTGAGCTATTTATACTTTTTATAATCTTCCATGAAGAAATAATTACCCTCCAGCCAACCTTACTTCTGTCTACTTCACATGTGCAAACCAAGTAAGTAAAACATAGTCAAACTCCCAAATCCCACATCAGAATACAGAAACAGTCAGGACCCAGAAAAGCATAGAATGGTGTGTGCATAATCCTTTTCACTTCCTCATATGAAGGCATTCATTCATTCAGCAGCTGCATATTGAGCTTCTACTGTGGGCCATAGACCTGCTAGGCAATAGAGTTGATTTTGCTCATTTATTTACTGCAGGGAAGTAAAGAATAAGATTTATTTTAACTGAAATTCTATGAAATTGGAATGTTATTTCTGGCTTAACAAATATATTATTAAGAGATTTTGGTATCATTGGTTTCGTTGCCTATAATTCTCTGTTAAAATATACCTATGCAGGGATTGGTTTTAAATGGCTTTCAGCAATATACTGCAGGACCAACTGGTCATTTTCTGTCTGTACTCCCAAACTAACATCCAGTTCTAGAATAACCTGGCCTTTGACACCATTAGGACTCAATTATGCCATGGCATAGATTATTAAAATGTTAAATATATATAAATTAGGGCATGTATTGACAGTTCAGGTAATATATGTAGTACTTTAAGATAGCCCATGCCAATAAAATGCAGACTCTCGATACAGCTAAATTATGGAATAAATACTTAAGTTGTAAGGAATTTTTTGTTTTATAGGAGAACTCCATTGAATAGTTACTTTTTCTAGGACATTTTATTATATGGTTAAAGATATATAATTTTCATTTATATCCAATTTAGTACTTGAAGAGGCATTTATACATTTTTGTGGCTATGTCTTATAGTAATAATACAAACTGTGAATGTATATAAAGTCTCTCCTGACAGTATTTGCCCATATTAATGAACCCATTGTTCAAAGAAAGGATATTTCAAGGTGGAAAGTAAAAAAAAAAAAAAAAAACTCTGTGGATAATGTTGAACTTCACAGTAATGTTCACTTATTCCAGAAGAGGACCTTAGATACTGTGATCTTTAAACAACCAACATACTGTTTCTTTTAAAACTTAAAAGAGGGAAATTCAGCCATGTGATATTAAAATGTCTGGTTTTTCTTCTAATTCTTTTTCCTGTAAGAGCAGAGATTTGAATTTGATTGAATACTCTATAAATACCTGCTGGTTGCCTAACAGTTTAATAACTTAGAATTTAGAAAACTGGTGAGATTTTTTTTAAGGGAGGATAAAACTTCACAAACTTTTCCACTGAATCGCTTTGGTGCATCTATAGCTCTTCCTAGGCATGCTGAGCGTTGCTTAAAAGTAAATTTGTCATCTTCCTCACCTCTTCACAAAACCTGTTTTTCTTCTCATGTTTCCTATTCAATATCTAGTCCAGGTTTAACAAGTCAGAACTGGCACTAACAACTTACTGTAGGGTTAGACCCTCAAGAACTTCAGACACTAGGACTTCTAGATAGAAAAGATAAAGTAGCTTTTAAAACAATTAATAGCATAAAAAATTAAAAACATGAGAAATAAAGTAGATACTATAAAAATTAATATATATTTTTAAAGAACTAAATAGAATTTGCATGTATTCATCAAAATTAACTCAGTACTATATGTTAAGTATTAGACATTTGTGAAGAGAGAATTAGTGACCTAGAAGCTAGATCTTAAAAAATAAAAAGAATGTAGCTAAATGGAGGAAGAGAACGAAAATAGGAAAGAGATGTTAAGATTTTAAAAGACTCCAACATATATCTAGCAGGAGTTCCAGAGGAAAAATTAGAGAAAATATGACGCAATATTCAAAGAGTCTTCTGCACAAAATTTCCAGAGATTATAAAACTTACGAATTCTCAAGGTAATACATGTGTTCATTTCAAAAGGTCAGAGAATCCAAAAAAAAAAAATTTATAATGAGAAGTAAATCTTCTCCTTCAGTTCTCCCCATCCCCAAGTCCCATGCCATTCTCAGAGGCTACCACTAACAAAACTTTGTCATTTCTTTTGCTATTTCCTGATTTTTTAAAAATATGGGGTATTACTTATCAATCTCCTACCATTGGAAATGATGATTAGCTCTCTTGGAGTGTAAGCATGCATACTCACACACACTTTCCTTCATTCTGTCTTTCCATTATGACTGTATCTCAACTTTTGTTTAAATAAATGTTCCATGTTTATAGCATTATTACTGTGTAAAAAGTGTTCCCTGCTGAGCCTTATTGTGTTCTGTGATGAGATTTCCTTTCCCAGACAACTCTTCATTTTTCCCGGAGCTAATTATTGCTTTGGCTTTATTTGCTTGGTTTCTGTGTCACTATCACAAATCCATTCCCAAGTTCTGTCACGGTCACTAATTCATCTTCTCAATATGGTCAGCTGCATTAGGAAATCTATCATTTCTGGTTTTTTTCTGAGACACCTTCCTGGAGGCCTTTATTCTCCTGCTTCTGTTTGTTCTGGTTGCTTTCTGGGCCCTTGGGTCAATTATGACCTGGGTTCCATGTCTTTCTCTTGCTTGGTTTACTTTTACCTTTTAATGGAGCACATCTGCCAGTATTTCCTCAAGAAAGGGTACATAAGAACTAAAGCTTCATAAGAACTTGCAAGTCTGAAAGTGTTTCTGTCTTATTGCACATTGGATTGATATTTGGCTGAGTATTGAACTGTCACTGAAAATCATTTCTCTCAAAATTTCAAGGTCATCTGTTTCATTGTTTTCTACTTTTTGAACTCCTTGAAAAGTTTGACTTCAGTCTTTTTCAGACCTTTTGCATGTGACTTCCCTTGCTCCCTCACCTGAAACATATTAAGATTTTCTTTTTACCCCTAGTATTCTGAAGTCTTATTTTGATTCTACTTAGATTGAATTTTTTTTTAATTTAATTTAATTTTGTCAATATACAATGTGGTTGATTATTGCGGCCAATTACTGAAACCTCCCTCCCTCGTCCCTCTCCCCCCTCCCTCCCAGCAAACTCCTTTCTGTTTGCTTGTCATATTAACTTCAAGGAATTGTAATTGTTGTGTCTTCTTCTCTCCCCCTGCCCAGTTTATTCGTGTATTTATTTATTTTTAGCTCCCCAAAATGAGTGAGAATGTGACATTTCTCTTTCTGTGCCTGACTTGTTTCACTTGATATAATTCTCTCTAGGTCCATCCATGTTGTTGCAAATGGCAGTATTTCATTTTTTTTTATAGCAGAGTAGTATTCTATTGTGTAGATATACCACATTTTCCATATCCACTCATCTGATGATGGACATTTGGGCTGGTTCCAGCTCTTAGCTATTGTAAATAGTGCTGCAATGAACATTGGAGAACAGGTATACCTATGACTTGATTTCCATTCCTCTGGGTGTATTCCCAGCAATGGGATAGCTGGGTCATATGGTAGATCTATCTGCAATTGTTTGAGGAACCTCCATACCATTTTCCATAGAGGCTGCACCATTTTGCAGTCCCACCAACAATTTATGAGAGTTCCTTTTCCTCCACAACCTCACCAGCATTTATCATTCACAGTCTTTTGAATATTAGCCATCCTCACTGGGATGAGATGGTATCTCAGCATGGTTTTGATTTGCATTTCCCGAATGCTGAGTGATGTTGAGCGTTTTTTCATATGTCTGTTGGCCATTCATATATCTTCCTTTGAGAAATGCCTATTAAGCTCTTTTGCCCATTTTTTAATTTGGTTACTTGTTTTTTTGTAGTAAAGTTGTTTGAGTTCCTTCTATATTCTGGATATTAATACTTTGTCAGATGTATATTTGGCAATTATTTTCTCCCACTCTGTAGGTGATCTTTTCACTCTTGATTCTTTCTTTTATGTGCAGAAGCTTTTTAGTTTGATATAATCCCATTTGTTTATTTTTCTTTTGGTTGCCTGTGCTCTTGGGGTCGTATTCATGAAGTCTGTGTCCAGTCCTACTTCCTGAAGTGTTTCTCCCATGTTTTCTTTAAGAAGTTTTATAGTTTCAGGGTGTATATTTAATTCTTTAATCCATTTTGAGTTGATTTTGGTATATGGTGAGAAGTATGGGTCTAGTTTCATTCTCGTGCTTATGGATATCCAGTTATCCCAGCACCATTTGCTGAAGAGTCAGTCTCTTCCCCAGTGTATAGGCTTGGTGCCTTTGTCAAAGATCAGATGGCTGTAGGTGTGTGAGTTGATTTCTGGATTCTCTATTCTATTCCATTGATCAGTATGTCTGTTTTTAATGCCAGTACCATGCTGTTTTGGTTATTATAGCTTTGTTGTATAGTTTAAAGTCAGATAGTGTTATACCTCCAGCTTTTTTTTTTTCTTTCTCAGAATTGCTTTGGCTATGTGTGGTCTTTTGTTATTCCATATAAATGTCTGGATAACTTTTTCCATTTCTGAGAAAAATGTCATTGGAATTTTGATGGGGATTGCATTGAATTTGTATGACTTGATTTCCATTCCTCTGGGTGTATTCCCAGCAATGGGATAGCTGGGTCATATGGTAGATCTATCTGCAATTGTTTGAGGAACCTCCATACCATTTTCCATAGAGGCTGCACCATTTTGCAGTCCCACCAACAATTTATGAGAGTTCCTTTTCCTCCACAACCTCACCAGCATTTATCATTCACAGTCTTTTGAATATTAGCCATCCTCACTGGGATGAGATGGTATCTCAGCATGGTTTTGATTTGCATTTCCCGAATGCTGAGTGATGTTGAGCGTTTTTTCATATGTCTGTTGGGTAGTATGAACATTTTCACAATGTTGATTCTTTGAGTCCAAGAGCATAGGATATCTTTCCATCTTCTTGTGTCCTCTTTAATTTCTCTCAGCAGTGGTTTGTAGTTCTCATTATAGAGATTTTTCACATCCTTGGTTAACTCAATTCCTAAGTATTTTATTTTTTTTTCGTGGCTATTGTAAATGGGCAAGAAGCTCTTTTGCCCATTTTTTAATTTGGTTACTTGTTTTTTTGTAGTAAAGTTGTTTGAGTTCCTTCTATATTCTGGATATTAATACTTTGTCAGATGTATATTTGGCAATTATTTTCTCCCACTCTGTAGGTGATCTTTTCACTCTTGATTCTTTCTTTTATGTGCAGAAGCTTTTTAGTTTGATATAATCCCATTTGTTTATTTTTCTTTTGGTTGCCTGTGGTCCTGCTATTTTGTTGAAATCATTTATCAACTCAAAGAGTTTTTTTGTAGAGGCTTTGGGCTGTTTTATATATAGGATCATGTCATCTGCAGATAGGGACAGTTTGACTTCATCTTTTCCAGTGTGGATGCCCTTTATTTCCTTCTCTTCTCTGATTGCTCTGGCTAGTACTTCCAACACTATGTTGAATAGGAGTGGTGAGAGTGGGCATCCTTGTCTAGTTCCTGTTCATAAAGGAAAGGCTTTCAGCTTTTCCCCATTCAGGATGATATTGGCAGTGGGTTTATCATATATGGCTTTAATTATGTTGAGATACTTTCCATCTATACCTAACTTATAGAGGGTCTTTGTCATGAATGAGTGTTGAATTTTATCAAATGCTTTTTCAGCATCTATAGAGATGATCATATGGTCCTCAAGTCGAAGGTATACCTGTTCCCCAATGTTCATCGCAGCACTCTTTACAATAGCCAAGAGTTGGAACCAGCCCAAATGTCCAGTGTGGATGCCCTTTATTTCCTTCTCTTCTCTGATTGCTCTGGCTAGTACTTCCAACACTATGTTGAATAGGAGTGGTGAGAGTGGGCATCCTTGTCTAGTTCCTGCTTTTAAGGGAAAATCTTTCAACTTTTCCCCATTCAAGATGATATTGGCAGTGGGTTTATCATATATGGCTTTAATTATGTTCAGATACTTTCCATCTATACCTAACTTATAGAGGGTCTTTGTTATGAACGAATGTTGAATTTTATCGAATGCTTTTTCAGCATCTATAGAGATGATCATATGGTCCTTGTATTTGATTTTATCGATATGGTGTATCACATTTATTGATTTGCATATGTTGAACCAACCTTGCATCCCTGGGATGAATCCCACTTGATCATGGTGTTTAATTTTGCGTATGTGTTGCTGTATTCTGTTAGCTAGTATTTTATTGAGGATTTTTGCATCTATATTCATCAAGGATATCAGCTGTAGTTTTCTTTTTAGTTGTATCTTTATCTGGTTTTGGTAGCAGGGTGATGTTTGCTTCATAGAATGAGTTTGGGAGAATAGTCTCTGTTTCAATCTTTTGGAATAGTTTGTAGAGAATTGGTATCATACCTCTTTGAATGTTTGGTTGAATTCTGCTGTACATCCATCTGGTCCTGGGCTTTTCTTTGTTGGGAGCCTTCTGATAGCAACTTCAATCTCTTTTATTGTTATTGGTCTATTCACATTTTCTACATCTTCTTGGTTCAGTTTTGGTAGCTTGGGTGTGTCCAGAAATTTGTCGTTTCCTCCAAATTTTCAAATTTGTTGGCATATAGTTTTTCATAGTAGTCTCTAATGAATCCTTGTATTTCAGATGAATCAGTTGTAATATCACCTTTTCCATTTTAATTTTTGTTATTTGGATCTTCTGTCTTCTTTTTTTAGTTAGCTATGCTAATGGTTTGTCAATTTTATTTATCTTTTCAAAAAACCAACATTTTGATTCATTGACCTTTTATATTGTTTTTTGGATTTCAATTTCACTTAGTTCTGCTCTGATCTTAATGATTTCTTTCTGTCTGCTAACTTAGGGTTTGAATTGTTGTTGTTTTTCTAGTTTTTTAAGGTGAAATGTTAGGTTGTTCACTTGCCATCTTTCCATTCTTCTGAAGTAGGTATTTAATGCAATAAATTTCCCCCTTAGTACTGCTTTTGCAGTATCCCACAGGTTAGGTTTTGGTATGATGTATCATTATTTTCATTAGTTTCAATAAATTTTTTGATTTCCTGTTTGATTTTTTCTTGAACCCATATGTTATTGAGTAGAATGCTGTTTAATTTCAATGTGTTTGTATAGTTTCCAGAATTTCATTTGTTATTGAGTTCTAATTTTAATCCATTGTGGTCTATGAAAATACATAGGATAATTCCAATTTTTTTGAATTTGTTGAGACTTGATTTGTGACCTAATATGTGATCTATCCTGGAGAATGATCCATGTGCTGATGAGAAGAATGAATATTCTGAGGTTGTTGGATGGAATGTTCTGTAGATATCTGCCAATTCCAGTTGGTCTAGAATGTTGTTTAGGTCTTGTGTTTCTCTGCTGATTCTTTGCCTAGATGATCTGTCCAATATTGACAGGGGGTGTTCGGGTCCCCTACTATTATGGTATTAGTGTCTATTTCCTTCTTTAGGTCTAATAGAGTTTTCTTTATGAATCTGGGTGCTCCGATATTGGGTGCATATATATTTATGATTGTTATATCTTCTTGATGGATCAATCCTTTTATCATTATGTAGTGGCCCATGTTATCTCTTTTTATGGTTTTTAGTTTAATGTCTATTTTATCAGATATAAGAATTGCTACACCAGCTTGTTTTTCATTTCTATTTGCATGGTAAATCTTTTTCCATCCTTTCACTCTTAGTCTATGTGAGTCTTTATAGGTGAGGTGGGTCTCTTGAAGGCAGCATATAGTTGGGTCCTCCTTTTTAATCCAGTCAGCCAGTCTGTGTCTTTTGATTGGAGAATTTAATCCTTTTACATTAAGAGTTGTTATTGAAAAGTGTTGATTTAATCCTAGCATTTTATCGATTTTTGTTTGGGTGTCTTAATTGTCTTTTGTTCCTTTCTTTCTGATTTACTGTTTGTTTTCTGTATTTGTTGGTTCCTTGGGTTGCAGCTAGTGTTTTTGTTCATTTGTTTTCTTTTCATGATTGTCATTTTTATTATACTTGTGGGTTTTGATTTTACTTGGATTGTTATGGCAGTGGTAGTTATCTTTCAGGATCCAATCCCAGTACTCCCTTGAGAATTTCTTTTAAGGATGGTCGTGTGGTG
>NW_007726215.1:116223-116738 GCF_000696425.1 Galeopterus variegatus | reverse complement strand
TTGTCTTTTAGTATTTTGATTATATCATCCCAGTCCTTTCTAGCTTTTAGGGTTTGTGCTGAGAAGTCTGATGTTAACCTGATTGGGGCTCCCTTATAGGTGATTTGACACTTCTCTCTTGCAGCTTTTAAGATTCTCTCTTTGTCTTTGAGTTTTGCAATTTTGACTATAACATGTCTTGGTGAAGCTCTTTTTGGGTTGAATATGTTTGGGGATCATTGAGCATCCTGGATCTGAAGATCTGTGATTTTTCCTATGCCTGGGAAGTTTTCTGCCACTATGAATATGTTTTTAATACATTCTCCTTTTCCCTCCCCTCTGGAATACCCGTGACTCGGATATTTGAGCGCTTAAGGTTGTCTAATATCTCTGTCAGATTTTCTTCAATATCTTTGATACTTTTTTCTTGTCTGCTTGTGTTATTCCAAACAGCCCATCTTCAAGTACAGAGGTTCTCTCTTCAACTTCCATTATCCTGCTGGTTAAACTCTCCATTGTGTTTTTTATTTCGCTGA
>NW_007726215.1:83174-116213 GCF_000696425.1 Galeopterus variegatus | reverse complement strand
GACTTTCAGGTTTCTGGTAGGGACGCTCTGAGTGCTTTTGTGGCCCTGGATAAGGCCTCCTCTGGGCCTCACACTTTCCGCCCGGTACTGCGGCTATCTGTGTAGTTGAGTTATCTCCGACACCAGGGTGTGAGCTCCTCGGGGGAGGATCCCACAGCACACAGTTCTTCCTTGTATCCCCCCAGCACGGGCTGACCTGGGCACCCTCCAGCAGTCAGCTCTCCGACAGGTTCAAGCGAGCTCGAGAGCGCTCTGGCCTCACCTCTCCCAACCAGAAATCAGTTTGGGCTTCTTCTGAACTGATGACCACAGAGATGGTATCTGCCTCCCGGAAACAGGAAGTTTACCTGGGGCCGAAGTTCAGGGTGTGGTGGAGTGACAATCTGGGCGGGCTCCTCCTCCCTGCCCTCCCGACGCTGGCCGGGGGCTCCCCCCGCCACCAGCCCTGCCAGAGATCCGCGGGGGGAGTGGGATTGTAGGCCAGTCCTCAGGCCCCGGGGGGCCCCGTGCCAAGGCACGCAAGTAGCTTGGCTCAGTGAGGAGCCGCACCAAGCAAAGAGGGCAGGCCTGGCCGATCTGAGCTGGCCGGCTCCGCCCCCACCCGAGAAAATGGAGGCAGCACTAGTGCCGGTGCCTAGCCTGGTGTGGTAGGCGGGAGCCAGGCAGGCATCTGCCCCGCAAGCAGGGCTGAGCTGGGGGTCACTCACTGAGCTCACAGAGCTCGGCCGGTCCAGCACCTTACTCTCCGTTTCTGCATCTTTCTTGGCCTTTGTTGCCTCAGGCTGCTCACTCGGTCCCGCAGCGCGGCTTGGGCGCTCTCAGGAATCTTCTTTTGTGTCGGCCCTAAAACCTCGAATCTGTAGTTGCTTTTTTGTTGTTGTAGATTAGTTGATCAATGATTTATTCATTTTTTGTTGCTCTTGGAAATGCAAATAGTACTCTGGCAGCACAGCGCACACTTCTCAGGCTCACACTGTCTTCTGGCATGCCTGCTCCAGACCCGTCGCCATCTTGAACTCTCTTTCTGTTTGTTTTTTGTCACATTTATTTTGTGTTAAAAGTTTTCCTCAAGTGTCTGGTGATCCCTGGTTGTCCATTTATCTTTGAGAGCAAAACCCTGAAAGATGATTAGAAGTTCTCTGTTTAGAGAGAAGGCTTGTTGACTGGTGACCTTTCTCATAAAACAAGCAAATGGAAATTCAGTTGTTTTGTTGTGGCATGCCCCCACATGTCAGTTTCACTAGGTCAGTCCAGTTAGTTTCCATAGAAAGGCTCCTATAAACTCCTGGAAGGGGAATCTCCAGCGGCCTGGAAGTCAAATGGGGGAAGGGTTCTGGAAAAGTGTCCCCAGTGAATGGTCATACTTTCACTTCATTTTCCTCATACTTGCCTGATCTCTGGTACCTCCCAGGTTAGGAAGCCTACTTTATGCTATTGAGGGGAAGGCTGGGGATAAAGGGGAGGTAGTTGCCCAGCCTGAGGAAGTTATCAAGGGGTTGGATTTCACTTCATATAGAATTGCCATCAGTTCTTCTGTTTTCAGTTCTGCTCTGCACCTGCACCTCCAGAGGCACCTGGAGTGATAAACTCCTGAGCCTTTCAGTGTTTCTGTGGAACATCAGGTTCTTCTTGGCTAACACCACACATGAACAAAATCACATACACTTACAGACATGTTCTGCCTCCTCTCCTCTGCTCAAACAACATTCATCCTTCAGCTTTCCATCTTCTGAAATTTAGTTGACATTTTTTTCTGTTGTCATTGTTGGGGCTCAGAAAACAGTATCCCAAAGTATGCCACTTTGGCATGCTGAGTACATTGAACTGAAGGAGATCAGAAGGCCTCAGAAGCAAAGTCTCTCTCTTACCTTCTCCTGCCCTCCTGTCTCCTGCCTCTCTTTCTCCTTGATGCGAGTTGTAGAAACTAGAATCCCTTTTCCCGAAGGTGGGATTTAGAAACTAGAACTACTCTCACCTCAGGCAATCCATAAAACCTAGAAAGGTCACTCTCTCCTTTCTCCCTTCTCCCTTGAAGACCCTCATTCCAGGAGGTTTCTTCCCAATACCCTGGAGGAAGGAATGCCATACAGAGAGGCTAAGAAGAATCTGTACAGACAGGCCTTCCTGGGTTTCCCCCTTTCAGTCTATTACCACTAGATCTTATCCTTTGTCCAATCACAGTTCTACTCTGCTGTCCATTCTTCCTCAAACCTAAGCGTAAAGATTGACAGTTTTTCCTGAACCTTTGGGTCTTCATTTCTAAAGGCTCCTGTGTCACATAAAACTTCCATTAAATAAATCTGTTATGCTTTTCTCTTGTTAACCTATTTTTTATTATAGGCGTGTCAGCCATGACCCTAATGATGGGTGAGGAAAGAAAGATAGTACATCTTTCTACAGCTACATTATCATTCCCAGAATTTTTCTCTTTGTCCTTGTGAATCTATGCCTTTATAAAAATTCCTCTACATAATTTTAGTAGAGATTAAAAAGGCAGTGGGGGATAAAACGTTGGTGTACAGTCTGCCATGTTCTCCCAGTCTGTTTCACACTGCAGCCAGAGTGTGTGTGCATCAGACCCAGTCCAACCCTAGACTTCTCAAGCGGCAATAACCCCCCTTTACTTGTATTATTAAGAGCAGAAAGGCCTCTTCCTGCTTATTTCTCAGGCCTCATCTTCTGTCCCTCACCTCTTCCACCTTCCGGCCTATCTCTGCCCCTCTCAATGCTCTGGACATATTTTGATTTTCACCTCTGGACCATGTTCTCTCTTGTCCCCGGGCCCTTTGCAAATGCTATCACTCTTAGCATAGCCCACCTCTCACTCCCACTCTTGGCTAACGTCGAATCATCATGAGGTCTCAGGCAAAGAGCACATTCTCTAGAGAGTCTTCCCTGGTGCTAACCCCTTCTCCAGGGATGGGTTCTCGTATTGTAATACCCAATTCTTTCCTGATCAATGCACCTACCACTTTGTGTGTTCCATGAAGGCATCTTGGCTATTTTGCCTGGCACATAGTAAACTCTCTTATTTTTGTTGAATGGTGAATTAGTATTTTTTTTCTCTTAACCTTTTTTCACTCAGTATTCTCACTGAGTGTGTAAGGCCTTTCTTTAACTCCACACCTGCTTATAATTCTATTAAGAGCCCAGCATATCAGATATTTCAAATTTGTCTGTTATGTTCTTATTCCCCCTTTTCCAAACTCAGAAATACTAGAAAGCATAGAAAACCTGAAGTAGTGGAAGTCTTTGTACATTCACTTTGCACACTTAAAGTTTTTATTTCAAATGTAAAATTAACAAAATTGTATCTTCCAACATAAGTCCTGAATAAGGTCAGTTGCTGTGGTTTAAAAGTTAGATGGCAGTATAATGAGAACTTTCAGTACTTGGTGTCACAGCATTTAATGTGGGAGCAAAAAAAAAAAAAAAAAGTGCTGAAAGTTACATTTGCTGGTAATTTTGATTTATTCAGGTTGTGGGTAGGCAAATGAAAAAGAAAAAAAAAAAGACTGGATTTTTGGTAACCATCTGTTCATGCTTCAGAGATCTGGAAACTGATGTTTTAAATTTCCTGGTGTTATTTTCCTGGTTTATGCAGTTTTGAGGAGGGAAAAGATGGAACCTCTCAGAAAAATGAAGGAACAAAAGTAAAGACAAGGAAAAGTGAAAGGTAAAAAAATATACCATAGGAAAGAAATAAGAGAAAGAGGGAAATATATCTACTTGATTTGTAACATTGGGCTTTTTTGCAATTAATGTATCTCTGGGCATGAGTGCATATCTTTGATTATATACACATGAAAAGAAGATAACATATTAAAAACGTGTGCCTTAAATGGATGGCGAAAGTATTACTTGTAAGAAATAACTTGAAAAATACATCCTATAGAAGGCATGGGTCTCTGGTTTATAAAGTAGGCGTAACTATGAAACAGTCAGTGGAGACTTGCACTAGAGTGTTTAAAATGTTGAGTGTCCCTCTGTAACAGTGACATATGATGATGACCTTCACCATCATCAATAATAAAAAATAATAGTATTAACTGAGTTCTTACTGTGTGCCAAGGAACAGAGAAATATAATTCTGCAAGGCAGCATTATCCTTATCCCCATTTTACAGATGAGGTAATTGACACTTAGAGAAAAGATTCTTTTCCCAGGTCATCTAAAAAGTGACAGATCCCTGAATTTGAAACCAGACAATATGCCTAGAGCCCTGCTTGACACTTTATGCCATTTTGCCTCTTAATAATAATTACAAGATAATCATTGGTTGTGATTAGGTGTTCGATCCTTACTTTTGTGAGAAGTCTAGGACTGGCCTCATTTTCATTGAACAGATGAACAAACTCAGGTTTAGAAAGAGTAAATGACTTTTTTCACGACCAAGCAAGTTTTTAAGAAAAATTCCTTTCCTGAAATGCAGTTCTTTATTCTTTTTTATTTTAGTTTTTTAAAAAGGTATCACTTTGGCTTCAGAATAAAATTCACAAACATTTTCTTCTTTTTATCCCCCCAATTCTCTCATCAGTTTAGCCAGTCAGCTTGCTCTTCTTTTACTATGTTTTCTTTTTGTCACTGTTTGTCAACATAGATATAGTGCCTCCTTCTCCATTATTTTCCCAATACTCTGCTCAGAAAATTTCACTCATTGTGGTGTTGCCCCTTCTCCTTTTTTCCACTACAGTACCCAATAAAATCATGTCATGCTCCCAAGGAAATTCTCCAATTGGAAACACTGTCTTAGGAAGAGTTCTTATATATGTATGGAAAGAAGAAAGTGATTCATTCTTCAAAACCAGCACATTTTCCCATTCTATTTTAACCTCCAAATGATGGCTTCCAAAAAAAAAAAAAAAAAATCATGGGATAGAACACTTGATTAGAGACCATTTTTAGAGTTTCCTTCAGTGCTTTATCGATGCTGTAGGAGACATGGGATTCCAAGAAGGTGAGAATATTTACTTGCTAACAAGGTAAATCCTTACAAAGCAAGTCGAGCATATGTACGTGTGAACAACTACTTATATATCATCATTAAATTGAGCGAGTTGAATAGATAGAAGTTTTTGAAACTTTGCTTACGGTTACAAGCAGAAAAATTATGAGCAAATTTTTAAGTTTGAAAAAAAGGTCATTTGAGTGAGGGAGTCAGTAAACACAGTTTAGTTTAAAGATGAAATCAGTAATTTATAATTTCAGAAACTAAGAAACCAACATAAGTATGTATGAGATGTCCCTACACACATGCTAAAAGCTTCAAAAATACAGACAGCCTCTTGCACATAGAAGGAACTTAAATATTTGTTAAATGGATATTTGTTGACAGATTCAACAGTGACTCATTTACTGACTGCCTAGGCAATGTGGTGTTTCTCAAGATCGCCTTAGTAGTAGCCCCATAAGTATGGATATTACATAGAGAAGCAAGGGAACAGAAAGTTTACTTGGATTTACTCAGCTTCTACTACATGTGATGGCCGATACATGTTCTCTCTTTTAATTCTCTCTAGAAATTTGCAAAAGCAGATATTACTATCCCAGTTTATAGATTAGGAAACTGAGGTTCAGAGAAATTAGCTGATTTGAGTAAACTAGAAAACACGAGAAGTGCCAATATAATCCTGCTTACCTACACAGCCTGGATTCTACCTCCTTCAACATACCCGTAGCTTGAGAGGATTAATTTGAGATGCTTCACAGAGATTTCTCTACCTGCCCCTCCATATAATCTTCTGCACGGGCTTACTGTGGTGCCTAAATATATTCCATTTGTGGTTAGTTCCCATGAATTAAGGTATTGCCCCGTTTGTGAATGTAGAAGGTGATTAATGCACTGTGAGAATTTAAGATTAGTTTCCCAAAAGACCAATCAATAATGGAGAGCTCAGCATGATTCAGGGCTAGATCCAAAGTGAGGCTTAGATCCAGGATAAACTGCATGGTGGTGGGGGTGGGGAGGGGGAAGGCAACCTGGGCAATCAGAAAAGACCTTAGGAAATTGACCACCAGTGGATGGAGAATGCTTAAAACTGGACATGGGAAAATAAAGATTCCCTGTTCGCAGTTTAGCCTATGCTTTGCCTAACTCTGTTGAATTTACTAGAGTAAACCTTGTATAAACTAGAGTTTTGTTGTTTGTTGTTCTTAGAGAGCTCTTTTCGGGGAGATCGTGAAAAGAAACTATACATATGTTAGCTAGGATGGTTCTGGGTTTGATAAACATTTGTTCTGGTAACACGTAAGGTAGCTTTTTCTTATCCTCATGGATTCATAAAGACCTTAAATTTTCTATATGGGAGGAATATATCCTAAAGGGATTTTATAAAATCGAATAAGACAAACTGTTTATACTACTGGGCAGTTAAATTAGCAATGTATACAATCTAAAATGCTTTCAAATTAAGAGAGAATGGGGAATTGAAGCATAATTATTTAAATTAAATAATACTAGTCACATAAACTGTGTTGCCAGAAGAGGCCATATAAGCAAACAGTATAAATGAGAATATATGGAAAGTGTTAGATTTTCAGAAGTAACTCTTGGAAATGATGGTAGAAAATAAAAATAAAAAGGAATAGACTCGTGAGAATAGAACCATCTTTAACTTATGACAGTCCATATATCCTAGATATTTAAAAGACAGACATCAGGAAATGATAAACCTTGTAAAGCAGGGGACAGGAAACCAAAGCTTCTCTTTTTGACAGTCTTCAGTGGAAGATGCTGTCTTCACTAAGTGTCTTATCTCTGAGACCAGACATGGCTGATGAGGCCAGTTTGATAACCACAAATTTTCCTTCAGTTTCAGCATGCATTGCTCAGGCCAGTAGGTAGGGGTTGCTTTTTAATTTTAACTGCAGCTAACTTCTATGGATTTTCCTATCTAATCACAAATTCTTCATAGTCTGAGCAAGACTCTCTTGTCCCCAATATTGTCTCACTGACTGCTGTCAATATTTCGTGTTGGCCTTGAAAGTTTACACCATGGGAAATGAAATTTGTTTCAGGCACCAGACATTGAACATCTAAACATCATGACCTAAACCTAACCAGCCACGGTAGTGTTGGATGGTTGTTCCACCAAAGTATTCGTGCTGTGTACAGGTGGACTGTGACTGGCTTATCTCTGGGTCAGGCTTATTCAAATAATGTTCTGCTAGGAGTTTTTTATTGAAACATTCTTCATAGACATGTGCCACCTATTTTATGAATATTAGTTCTTAGCCATCACCAGTAAAGAAGAACATGCAGCCATACTACAATCAACCAACCAAGCATAAGTCTTTCTGTTTAATGTTGTGGTCTCCAAACATCTAGTTTTAATTATGATGGATTTCCTCACTTGTGATTCCTTTATTTAATAAAGATAGTCTGGCAGGAGGTATAGGGGATATATGTGTATGCATGGGAATGCTACATCAAGATATTTACTATTATGCTTTATAGGTTTACATAAATCTGCTCACTGTATTAGTGATATGTTAGACACATGTGGGTTAGCATGATTTTTTAATTATCTTTGATATTTGCTTATGTGGCTAAATTCTAAAAATGTTAATTTTATAATTAATTTCTAACACATTGTTTGTAACAGTGACTAGTTTTTGTTATAAATCACCCAGGGACTTAGATCACTGAACTGCCTGAATGTGTCTTCCCAGTTAATTTTGGAAAGCTGTTTATTTTTGATTCCTGTTTCCTTTCTCCTTGATTTGGTTTCTCTCCAGGAATCCACAGAAATCACTTTGATAATCACTTTTTTTCCTGCTGCCATCATGTTATCCTTGAACCATATTTCCTTCTGTCACTTTTTTTCATGGGTTCTCTTGATTTCATTAGACTACCTTTCGTCTAGTGATATGTCACATTGGTGTATGGCCCCCGGTTTGGGTTTCATCATTTTCTCATGTGAATGCATTTTCCCATTCCTTCTGCCATCTCTACTGTATAAAATATTCCGCCACAATGCTTTTCAGACTGTGCACCTATTAGAGTCTTCAGGAGTATTTTCCAGTGTATTCTTTGTCGATCATTAATTCTTAAGTTACCTCCTGGAGGGAGGGACAGATTTCTTGTTTCATTAAATGTTAAGTTTGGGAAACAATAAACATATCCTCATCACATAATAGGCACTCAATAAATATTTATTGAATGAACAAAGGAGTGAATAAGCATATTTATAGTACACAGTAGCATGTACTTTGGTTAGTTCTGTAGTGAAGAATTGTTTAACATTATTTAACCCAGCATTTCCCAAACTTTTTTCTCACAAAACCTTCTCTGGTACAATACCAACATGTGTCCTATAGAATTAGCGTTGCTCAGATACACCTTGTGAAATTCCAGGCTAGGGGATACAATGCAGTGGCCGTACTGCTCCTCCCTCCTCCAAACCTGAGCTATATCTAGATATGCTGAGTGTCCTCAACTCCTTCTCTCCCTGCCTGCCCCGTGTGCAGGCCAGTTTCCTTATTTCACTTGCCAGTGCTCTCCTACCTCTTCATTGGCCAAATTTGTAATAATCTTTGATCTATTACACACACACTCTCTCTTTTTCTGATCATGCACTAATTTGCTTTTTTTTTTTTTTTACCTGCTGTCTTCCAAATCCGTTTTGACAAGCAAGACTGTTGAGACTATTAATAATCTGTTTTGTGAGCTGTTTTCTGTGAGCATTTATTTATTCATTTATTTATGAGGTTCTGTAGGTTGGACTTACCTACATCAAGTACTTTTTATTCAAATCTCTCAAAAAGGCAGTTGTGAACAGTGTATTCCCCCGTGACATACATTTCAGCCATGATATTTTCTTCAATAACACAAGCCGACATGAGTGTTGGAAGTTGACTTGCCTTCTTGACTACCTCTGTTAGCCAGCTACACATACTCTAGCCTCTCAACTTTAGCAGAAAAAGCTAAGGTGCCTAAAGCATTTCCTTTGCTTATTATCAATCTTAGGGTCACTTAAAACTTCTCTCAAATCTAGACTTTTCCTGGCTGATCAGAATAAGGCATTTGGCCATTCTTATAGATCCAGCTCTAGGTTCATGTGTTTGAACTTGTGGGGGTGAGGGGAGTGATGGAAATTTAGGTCTGGAAAGTACTTGTTCTAGCTATGTCTTTAAACATTGCCCAACATAGTACTGGGGTCTTGTGGCAGTGCCTCTGGAACCACATAGGGGTACAGAAGTGGGGAAGAAAGGAGTTTGGGAGGAGAGGTGGCAGGAGGGAGGCTCTATTTCTGTTTCACAGTATTGGCTGTTGGTTGGAAAAAAGTTGGGGACAGGGTCCCATGGCTAATAACAGATTGAAAATGATTAAGGTAATCAGAATATCTCTAAAAGTAGAAACTGATTCTAGTAGAGCTTCTGAGAAATTCGGAAACAGGAAGAGACCTTATGTGAGTAAGGTGAGCAGTAGCATTTCTTTAAGAAAAATGGGGAGGGGCGGGATTATTAAATGGCAAACCTGACATATTCTCTAAAAGGCAGATCACTGTTTTTCTTCTGACTCTCTCTTTTTTGTCTTTCACTCCTTACCTCGGGACCTTTTCTTTTCTCATTAGCACCTCCACCAGAGCTGGAGCTGGAGAAGAGAAAGGAAGTGTTCAGACATGTGGCAATTTGCATAGTCACTTCATTGAGTTAATGCCAGAACAGTGCAAATATTATCTCCAAGATCTATAGAAAAGCCAGTTTTCACTCCATCAGTAAGGTATTATTTTCTTTTTCAGCATAGAATAGTTTATTGCCAGGCTTCTCTTAACTGTACATTATAAATAGTGTCTGATTAAGAATGTTCTGGATGAGTTAATTAGTGTGGTAACTATTATTAAGCAAACTGCTTGTTAGTATTATGGCTATTTGATCTTGGTATTGATGTGAAGTAATTGACCATAGAGATACATTTAGAAAAGCTGAAATAAAGTTTTTTGATTTCTATTATGGCAATAAATTGTTTATATTAAACATGCTATGAAAATAGGGGTTTTGTGGCACAGAGAATCAGAATAGACTCTTTGTGGGATGGTGGATTAGAATTGTTTCATTGTGTTTTTAGAAATATGAATACATTTGTCCAGCCTGCTTCAAGACCAGCTCTATTGAAATAAAGTAGTAAAAAATTATTTCAGTTTCTGCCTTCATTATTGCTGCAGAGTATATGAAAACTAAATTGTTTTTGACTTCCCCCAGCTAAAGGAGGTATCCTGTTAGGTTTTGGTGGCAATCATTATAATAAATAGACTCGGGGCCGGCCCGGTGGCGCACTGGATAAGTGCGCCGCTTGGGAAGTGCGGCGGCGCTCCCGCCCGAGGGTTCGGATCCCACATACAGACCGGTTCCCGCTCACTGGCTGAGCGAGGCGTGGGAGCGACACCGAGGGTTGCAATCCCGTTGCCGGTCCCCGGTCTGGTACGGGGGCAACACTGAGGGTTGCAATCCGTTGCCAGACATGGAAAAAGACAAAAAAAAAATAAAATAAATAAATAAATAAATAAATAGACTCTTTAAAAATATATGGAAAGATATTATAAACAGGGAAAACACAGCTTGTAACTACTTTCTTTTAAGTACTGAATTGTTATCTATATTATTTATTAGTATTTTGTTCTGTTATTAAGTTTCCCTAGATGTAGCATTTCCATAGGGAATTTATTCCATGAACTAATAAATTACACCGTCAGGGAGTTTTTCTTCAAATTCAGCTTAAATTTTCCCATTCTTAATTTCATCTCATTACTCCTAGTTATACTCCCTTGTACCAAGCTAAATAATTATTCTTTTTCCTTGGAGACTCTTATTATGTACCCCTCTCGTTGTCACTTAACCAGACTATTCATATTTAACACCTTTAATCCGTCCTCATAAATCAATTCTTCCATTGCCTTAATCATTATTATTGCTCTTCTAAGAACTCTCTAATTTTCAAACATCTACAGTTCTCAGGTGCCCCAGAAGAAATTGGCATTCGCACAGTATTCTTTTCCCACACACTTAGTGTCTTCCTTCCCTGTACAACAGGATCCAGAACTAAGTAACATCAGTTTGGTGGCTCAAATCAACACTTGCTCATCTTATCAAACTCAGGATGGTCTAAATAGTGTTTTCTGTGTGTCCTACTTGCATTCAAGGTTTATTATGATTTTTTCAATTTCATGAGATTTGTAAGCTGTTTTGGTTACTGTCCCTATTTGTATTCTACATCTTTTCATGTCCTTATTCACTACCACCTATCAGGTCAGTCATCCCCAACCTGTCTTAACATGGGATTCTTTGCGTCCTTGAGAACATTTGGGAAATGTGTTCAATAAAAGCAGGCTTACCACCTTGCCCAGAGCTAAATTCCTTGTCAGTTACCAATTCCCACTGTTTACAACCCCTTAGCCAATCTCCTTTCTCTTTTAATTTGCAATTTTGCTCACGTGCTGGCCAATATAAATGGATTTTTTGAGTAAGGTGGGTTATGATACTGTTTTCTAAAATGAGGATATGTTGTTTCAGTGCCCATTGATTTCATTTTTTTTTTTTTCTTAAATTGTGAACCCTTCATGCACTAAGTTTGTAATTCTGTTAAAATCTTTTTTAAGCTTGCCTGGCATTCTTTATCTGATGTAAACAAACAGGTTACTTCACTTGCTTTGTTGTTGTTTTCCAAATATGTACAGATGTTCCTTCTCTTACCATTTGTCCCATTTGTTCAGGACAAGTTGAGATATCGCCATAGTCATTTTTTTTTAACCTTTTGTGGTGATCAATGGGAATCTTTTTTGTTTTTGTTTTTTAGTTTCTTAGAATTTTCTCAGTTTTTAATTTGTTTCAGGAAGAAAGTTGACTTATTCCCTTAATAATTTTGGACCTGTGAGATCTAAAATTGCAATCTATAATTGCCTTGGTTTCTTTCTATTTTAAATCAAGAGCTAATTTGTGATTTTATTAGGGCATACATAAGGGGTTAGTACCATTCTTTATGTTTTGTCTATCTATATGTAATCATCTATTTATTGGTTAGGGGGGTGCTTATATATTTGCTTGATTTTTCTTAAGGTATTTGAAATCATAATAGACATTTAAAGGGCTTCATGAAACAAGCATAGAAGCCCCCACAACAAGTTTTCTTATTCTGGAATGTACATAGAGTATAATAATCAAAGGTTTGTTTCCAGCTCCCGTGGATTCCTCACTGTTCCTTAGTGGTGATCATCAGCCCTTGCTTTCAGCCCTAGTTCACGCCCTCTCCCCACCTCTAGTAACTCTTCTGAAACCTCAGCTCACTACTTAAATCCCATCTCTGCCTCTGCTCACCTCGCTTGAAATAGATGACCTGGCCTAATGTTTTAGTGATATAGCTTCATAGCTTCTTAGATTCCACCCAAGCCTGCCACCCAAAACTGTGTTTTTTTTGGAGGGGGGTTCAGCTTCATTTTTTTTCTCCCTCTTTCCTCAGCATTGCAAGACAGCTAGGTTTATTCTCTTTTACCAGGCCCTACTTCCCCTGTGCACACCAAAAATCCTGCCATTATCCCATTAACATTGTTTTTTACTTCTGTCTTGTAAGACTTTTGTTTCTTCAGGATCCTGTTTCTTTCCCTAGCAAGTGTCCCCAAGTGAATATCCATGGGTCCACACATCCTATTTAAAAAAAATTCAAACTTGCCTTCCCCACCCTTCTCCTCTCTACCTCCCTTTCTCTGCCTCTCTCTCTCTCTCTCTCTCTCTCTCTCTCTCTCTCTCTCTCTTACACTCAAACCCTCACCTCCTGCAGTCTGGCTTCTGCCCGCACCATTCCACAGCAACGACAACATGACAAGGCCAAAACTTGCTTGTTATTTCTGCCGCAGTAGCACCTCTGTAGTATTTCACGCCCCCTTTTACACATTCTTTTAGGGTTCTTGATTCCCTTTTTACACATTCTTTCAGGGCCTTTGATTCAATAGTGTAATATTACTCTCTCCAATTCTCTTTCTACTCTTCCAAATGTTCCTTATTGCTATTTTTCCATGGTTTTTCTTTTCCACCTGCCTCCTAATGCATGTATTCTCCGTTTCTTCACTAACTCAACAAATCAGGAAAGGAGCCCATCTGTGGATGGACCTCAGGAATTCTGCGAAAGCACACAGTCATTTGGCCTAGTCCACCTCTCCAGGCTTCACATCCCAGACCTGCATCCCAGCCTCTTTGGGTTGCATGTTGTTCCCAGAAGAGTCGATGTTGCTTCATGTCCCTTTTCCTTTGATCACACTGTTCTGTCAGCACAGAACTGCCCCTTGCAAAATCCTTCAACTAAAATCCTATTTAAGCCTTTACTGACCCCCAAGTCAGAATGAATGTCTTGTCCTCCTCAGTTTAAAAAGTTGGAATGTCCACTGTGTATTTAATATGTTCCAGCATAGGTTAGTTTTCTGTGCACATGTCTGTCTCGCACTCTTGTCTATTCTAAGCCCTTATAGCTTGCTCCCCAGAAGAAGGTTGACTCCTTGAGGATAGATCATCTTTGTATATATGGCTCACAGGTTTTAGGCTATATTAGAATTTTTTTAAGATTTCATTTTATTTATATTCTCTATAAATAAGTAATAGATATTGAGCTCTGTGGGAAAACATTATGGGAAGATAGGGGAGAAATGATAATTGAAAAGATACTAAAATATACTTCAGGAAACATTAGCAAGGTCAGTTTAATAAAGAGTATGTACTGGTGCTCAAGAATACAGAATAGTCAGGTGAGCAGAAATGGCAAGTGTTAATCAAAGAAGTTTCAAACATTTTTGTAGTTTAATGAACTAATGTGGCTTGAAAATAAGCACTGGGCCATACGGTGATGGGAAAGTACAAAAAGGAAGTACAGAAAGATGAATGAGGGAAGAGTGATAAACCTTCTCTCTAGTCTTATGTTTGATGGTTCATGCTGTGCAGGTTTTATAGCCACAGAAACTCATTGGAAACCATCCAAAGACAGCCTGCTCCAATTTCAAACTTTTGAACTTTCTCTTTGGTGGCTACTACTTTTTGTACTTTTCCTAGAATATTTGTTATAACAGCATTATTTTTTCCCAGCTTTGTTTGTAATCGTCATGTCCTTAACAGAAAGGTAAGGAGCAAATTTTACAGATTTTTCCACTAAAAGCATATTGCATTTGCTTTTTGTAACAGATTCATGCCCAAGCACAAAACAACCCATTTAATGAAGATGCTCAGTCTTAAAGGAAATAGCAGTGCCACTTTGTCCACGGCCCTTCCTTTCCAACCAAAGCAGAGAGATTCTGAGAATTTATTGAAGAGTTTTAATTCTGAATATGGTGCACACTCTGGCCTTGATACCGTGCAACAGGAAAACTGGAGAAACTCATCAGCGCAGGAGTCAGAATTGAAAAAGTCCAACTCATCAGATAATTCAAGCTCTCTCCGTGGGGAAAATAAACAAAATGTGACTCTTAATCCCTGTGACATTTTGAGTGGAGTTGATGATCAGCAAAGACCATTGCACATTGTGTGGCCTCACAGGTGGTAAGTCAAGAAATGCCAACTTGGTAAGAGTTGTAGAACTAGTAATAGGAATATATTCTGATCATTGATTTATTAATTTGCTGTTGTTATAGCTTTAGAAAAAGACGATTTTGGGCCGGCCCCATGGCGCACTCGGGAGAGTGCAGCGCTGGGAGCTCAGCAGCGCTCCCGCCGCGGGTTCAGATCCTATATAGGGATGGCCGGTGCGCTCACTGGCTGAGCGCAGTGCGGGCGACACAAAGCCAAGGGTTGTGATCCCTTTATCGGTCACAAAAAGGACAAAAAAAAAAAGAAAAGAAAAAGACGATTTTAATGTGGCAGTACGCTAATGTGGTACTACTCAATGTCATTATATTGATGGTTGGATGATTAGATTGAATTGAATTGCAGAGAATTATTTGCAGAGATTTGCTCACCTTACAAAAGTAACTAGACACTTCTAGGAAATCAAATCTTGTTCAAGAAGTTTCAAAGTATAAGATTCCATTTTATACATATATAAATATATATGTTCTGTTATCACAGAACTATTTTATAGATACATTAGCATTAAAACAAGAACAATTTTTATTTACTATTTTGGCCAGTCTCAACTGGGTGGCTTTATTTTACTTGTCCTAAGATATATATCAGTATATTTGAAACTGTTTCCCTTTTCCCAGATGCCTCTGTATTGTGCTAAGCAAATACTTTCTAGCCAAATCTTTTCTAAACAGAGGAAAATCAGCTGCAGCATGTAATCCCACCAAATATAAACTCATAAACTTAACCCTGGCTCCTATAAATTAGGATTTAAAGAGGTAAAATGTCCTGATAATCTTCTGGTATTAGGCATGAACATTTTAATCTAGTTTTTATTCCTCCCAGTTAGTTTAATCTGCATGTGGCCTGATTAGAGTTCACTTCCCCCACAGATTATGGTCTCTTTATTGCAGAGATGTGGGGCTGATCATTAGGTCTGATTTTCTGAGAACAACTGTTTGCAGGTGAAGTAATAAGCACACCACACCGGCCGGGCAAAGCGCCTTTGCCGAGGATTTGACTTCCAGCACATTAAAACTCTAGAAGCTCTCCTAGTTGATCTGCAGCATCTGGTACCTAAAAGGATTTTCATCTTTGATTCTAAATGTATGAACGTAAAATTTAGGGATTGAAAGTTGATGTGGAATGTGCTTTCGGATTTGTTTATTCAACTTCACACTCCCAGCATAGCCTTCGTAAGGGAGTAATATTTATTTTTAAATCATATTTTACTCAGAATGTGACAGTGTTCAGTATTCTTTTATCTTATTTTAAAATGCTGTGGGTCTGGATGAGATTAACCTGTTTCAAGGTAAAATACATGTCATCATTTATTCCCTTCTGAAAAACCTTTTCTTTCATCCTGCTACTCTTTGATTGTCTCTGAAGTAAGAATCTATTGCAAGAAAAAGTTTGGTTCTAGGTAATTATAAAAATGTTAAATTAAATAATTTGTGGACTGCTGTTACAAAACAGCAATATGGAGGAAAGAATGAGAACCATGTTATTCAACACTTTGCACAAAATAAGACAGAGCTATGTTAATAAAATTAACAATATTCTATTGAATAATTCCCTCTCTTCCTTTGTATATTTTTGCTTTAATTTAATTTAATTGCCTAAAGTTAGTTGCTTAAAGAGATGCGGCATTATGTTTGTGCACATTCTTATTGTTAAAGCTAAATTATTTTTAATTTGGAGAAGAGGGAAAAAAGCCACATCAGCAAGAGTAAATGCCAAAATATAAAAGTAACACATTCATCCTTACGGGTAATATAGTAGAACATTGGAAACTTGGAGGTTGCCAGACACATAGCTAACATTAGGGCTAATTTTGAAAATCTAGCGTGCAGTCAATTTTACTGATGCCTGGGGACATACAAGGTAGAAGCTGACAAGAGAACTAATTTTGTTTGGGTTATTTACTGCTATGCATCATCCGCGGGTTCCCGCCTGACACACAGCTATATGAAGGGGGATATTATCACACACTAAAAATTTATGTTGACATTCGATATTTGTTCAATATGTCAGCAGTATTACTTTCATAATCAAAAGAGTAAGAAAAAGAGAAAAGAAAAGCACTTTATGCTCATATAGATATATCTTTTTAATAACAGTCTATAAGGTTAATATAGTTTACCTTTGAGAGTATACAATGAAAACAAGCAGGGTTAGGAGGGAAAATGACAGAAAGCATCAACCCGAGCTGTTTGTTTGCCATTACCTAAGCGAGCCATGTCAGCTCTCTGGCCCGCGTCTGATAGCTATTTGTTGTACAGAGAGCACAGCATAAAAAAAATATCAAACTCTTAATACTATTGTGTGCCCATAACCATCTGTCACTGCTAGCCTGGAGATGAGAGGAAGATTACGAGGAATAAACACTGAGCCGCCGAGCATTGGTAAAGCCTTCGGGCAAAAAACTCTTGTGGGGACATCAAAGACATTCTAATTCCGAGGCAGTCAAGGATTACAGTGTGTAACCTGTGCTGACAACAGATAAATGACTGGCAATATTGTGCCAGAGCTGTTGGGTCCTGCATGGAGTACTGATGATGATGATGATGATGTTATCTTGCAGAATGGACTCTGCTGGGATAATTTTATGATAAAACACTTTTTTCAAATGCCACTGGGTCTAGGCAGACATTTACTAGCTACAGGGGTAGCAATCAGTTTCTTCAAAATTTACTGTTCTAAGCCCATTAGAGTTCCAACGCAGCAAGACTCTTCAATGAAAATCTGAAACGCCTATATTTTCTTTAGGAGAAAATATGCAAATGTTGTGAGCTGAACTCCTACCCTTTAGTGGTAGATGCTTTATCATCTGATTTATGTAAATTTGCTCATAAAAATACAGTTTATTTTTAATTGGTGAATATGAATTAGAAAATTAAGATTCTGGTTCAGCATTCATCAAATATCCCCAGCTACAAGCACACATGTATTTAGACCCCTGATTGTATGGGTAGAAATCATATAATTGACCAGTCGATATGAATTGTATTCTAAAGTAAACTATGTTTTCTACTAGGAATGACCAGGGTGTTTGTTATTTAACCCTCTCAGTTTGAGCCTCCACAATCCTCGTGCTTCACATATTCTTATTAGTATTATGAGCTACTTTAACTACCAGATTGAAGTGGGGGTTTTCTTTAGAGCACCCTGCAGGAAGCTCTTCAGTCTATTGCATTTTTACCATGGCCATGTCTGTTTTCCAGAGAAAAGGTATTTCAGGGCAGGAAAAGGCATTGATTGTTTTTCCTGTAAACATAAAGGAGAAATGGACACTGGAGGGGACAACAGGGTTTTTAGACCTTGTCATTTCCTTGCCTAACAAAACAAAAATAAAACCCTCCTCCTTATCATAAAAAATATGCCTATGAAATCATGCAATTGTGGTAGCCAACTCTAAAAATGAAGTGATGCTGACCTCATTGTGTTAGTTCCACGCTGGGATCATGAATGGTCTAAAATATAGTGTTAGCCTCTAACACATCTCGTACTAAGTCAACCAAATGTAGAGCCTACTTGCTAGGATATGTATCAAAATCAAAAGTGACATTTTCTAGAAGATACATTCTGGCTTTAAATCTGCGTTAAAATGTCTGTGCATGAGAACAGGCCCTTAAATGCAATGTTTGCCCCCTCTCCTCATTCTTTCTGAATCTGAGCTTGTCAAAGATTATAGTGTGCAACCTCTGCTGACAGTAGATAAATAACTGACAGTATTTTAGCAGAGTTGCTGGGTTCTCTACAGAGTAATTTGTTTTCTCCTTTATACCCAGTCTTTAATGTTTTGTATAAACGTCTATAGCAAGGCACAGTTAATAGAAATGACTTATAGAGAAAGATCTGTAAAAAATAGACTGCAATTGGCAATGCTTGTTTTTTTTTTTAACTATTTTCTTTCCAAATATTATACAAATATTATAATTTTGCACCAGGTTCCAACCCTTATGTGAATATTCTCCTTATTATAAATGGGCTGGAGAGACAGATAAAAACAAGTTTAGAATACACTGAATGATCACACTCTGAAGGCCACTGTTCTCAAACTCTTTGATCTCAAGATTCCTTCACACTCTTTTGTTAGGATGCCAATGAGCTATGGTTTATTGAGATTATACCTAACAATATTTACTGTATTAGAAATTAAAACTGAGGATGAAGCTTTTAAATCTACATTAAATCATTTAAAAATTATAATAAACAAATACATGTTAACATAATGTATTTTTATGAAAACTGTATTTTTCAAAACAAAAAAATTAGAAGAGCAGCATTTTTTGTAAACCTGTAATGTCTAAGTAGAAGAGAGTTGGATTCTTATATCTGCTTAAGTATTTAATCTGTTGCAATATTTCATTTTGGTAGAAGTTTATGAAGAAAATCCTGCCTCACAAAGAAATATAGTTGGAAAAGTAAGGAGTGTTTTAATGATCTATTCAGATTACCATAGATATTCTTCTTTGATACTACACCTGAACTTGACAGGTAGGAGTTTCTTTAAAGTTAATTGCAATGTGGGTCTAAAACCAAGTCAATGAGTTCTTCTTGCTCTGTTACTTGTAGTTGGAATGGATTTTGTAGCATCATGCATTAGTCACTTGGAACATACAGGCTCACTGAATTTTACAGGTCTTCCAAATATTGACACAATTAATTATACAATTTCAAAAAATCACATTTGTTAATAACACTAATCTCATAAGAGAAATTTTTGAGTATTAGGAAGCTATGAAGCTCACAAAATTCTATTATGCAAAATTCTATTATTCACTTAAAAGCTTGAATTTATCATATTAACAGATATTATCAGTTGTTTTCCTTGAAGTGACAGGTTCACATGGTTCATAGTAGAGAAAATGTCTGTCACATAGCAAAGTCTGATTATCCATGGTTTGCCTATCAGTTGTTCTTTGAAGTAAACTCAGTGTTTCATGAAAAAGATAGCTAGTTTAGCTCACAACTCAAACAATCATATACATACTTTCCCTCACAACACCTATTATACCTTGGTATGTAGTAGAAGTCCTTTATGGCATTTCCCATTTCATGACACAGAATTTTAAAAGATGTCTATTGAAGGGATGAAATTTTTAAAAATTAGTAATGTTTACTGCTTCCTCAAGGACATTCTAAAGTGAAACAGACTTGTTTTCCTTTTTGTTTTCTTTTACTTGAAGTGCAGATAAAGAATACAATGCTCACTAGTTCAGTTTGGTGCCATTGCCTTGAGTCATGCTAAGGCAGAAGCAGTTTTACCTACAGTGCTTTCGCACTATCAGGGTATATGTCAACACATTGAAAAAAGCAAATTGCATCTTTATGAAAATAGTTTGACTATTCAGCCTCCTTAAAAGGGTTTTGAATACTCCCAGGAATTTACATATTGCCTTTGAGAACCACTACCAAATCAAACTTATTATAACATATGTAAAAATATGGCTGCCAGCAGCAGTTGTAACTGGCTAATTTTTAGTTCTTGTAGATTTAATTTTTTTTTTTTTTTCATTTTTGTCCTTTTTCGTGACCGGTAACAGGATCGCAACCCTCGGTGTCGCGCCCGTACCGCGACCGGCAACGGGATCGCAACCCTCAGTGTCGCACCCGAATTGCGCTCAACCAGTGAGCGGACCGGTCTCTATATGGGATCCGAACCCTCGGCGGGAGCGCCGCTGTGCTCCCAAGGGCCGCACTCTACCGAGTGCGCCACCGGACTGGCCCGTAGATTAAATTTTCTTGCCCCAAATGTTAACATGTTATATTACAATTTTTGGTTTAGCAGTTGATAGCAAACAAATGTGATAAACATATAAGAACTTAAGAAAATTCTCTCAGACCAAACAGGATTTACCTCAACATGGGCTAAGTAGTTAGGAAGCCACAGGGTAGAGTTCTGTGATATATGAAATTCTGTTCTGAACTTAAAACCCGTGTGTGGCCCATATGTGAATGTCTTCTGGTTAAGAAAGATAAGGTAGGAATGGGCTTTGAAGCTTGTTAAGGAGTTTGAAATTATTAGAGTAGATATAGTTAAAAGTTCTACCAAAACCTCATCACTTGGGATGTGGGGAGATTGTCAAAGCTTTTCACTTAAAGTAGAAGGACTTTTTATGAGCTATATGGTATTTGTGCAGCATTTTCCATAAAGTAATGATAAACCGATTTATACAAAGTTATAGTTCAGGATGTGAATTTGGAAAAGAAAAGGTCCAGTCATTGAGAAATAAAAACAGTTTTGAAACATATGTAGGTAAGTCACTGAAGTAGAACATGTACTATACTACTGAAAGAATTTGACATACTATATTTTTAGAAACTTTGGCAATTTCTAACTGAAAATATATTGATATAAAATGGGAAATTATGCTCTATTACTTGGTAGTAAAATAAACTACTCTTTTTAATTCTTTTACTCTCTGAGGTTTAAAGATACAGCTTTGAAAACAAAATTGATGACTGTCTTCTGAAAAGATATGTGTTAGATGATTGAATGATATGCTTTTCAGGCCAAAGTAAACTTATCTTGGTTTTCCCATTGCTGAGATAACTTAAGAAAAGTTTGGTGAGTAGGCCATCTTAAGTCTTTCAGGTTTTACTGGGCATTAGCTTATAATAGAATACTTTTGGAGATCAGTCTTCAGGTGCCATGCCAGGATGTGAACAGAAAGGCAAAGTGCTAGTTTTTATACTCTAATGTTCTTTATTCTATTCCAGTGTTATGTACAAATCTGTTTTTCTAAGGGAAAATTTATTCTCACAGAGTAATAATTTTGGAAAAGATGGTCTCATGTGGTCTGGCCATCTGCCTTTCCATGCACTCTACCAAATCTTCCTCAGACCTATAAGAATCCATCTTATGTTCCAATCTCTACAAAAGATGATTCCATAGGTGCTTTTTAGTAGTAGCACTATCCATCTTCATAGTTATGTAATCTTTAATGTAAGGAATATCTGCCTTATAGCTAATTGTTATTATAAGTTGGCTAATTTTCTGAGAATAATGGCTAATAGCTCTATGAAAGAGATCACCTAACCAATTCTGTATTTATCTGTCAATTGGACAAAGCTTACATGAATAATACAGTTCTAATTGATTATTGTCATTCCCAATTCAATAATAAGTTTTCTTCAGTTATATTCTTTGGCCTAGAGGGGTTTTTTTTTTTTTTCCTTTTTCTTTTGGGGAGGCGGGGTGGGGACAGGGAGGATGTTTGTTTGCTTGCTTGTCTGTTTTTGTCCTTAAAGAATTTCAAGTGAACTCTGGCATTTAAAAAACAAAAAGCTCTCTAGAGAATTTTATTAGAATCTTTGGAAAAAATGTAATCAAATACCTGGCTAAAATTACCATGTATTATATCACTTAATACTTTTATTTTGTCCTCTAACATAGCACTATTAGGTAAATCTATGGGAATCTATTCGAGGATTTTGAATTGAATAAGTAGTACGAAAATAGATACTAGGAAATTCATGGCCCCAAAATAGCCGTACCAAGATCCCATTTATAATTTCCAAAATCCCATTTATAAGTGCCTTGCTGGCTATTTTCCAAACCATTAGACATATGAAGAAAATATAGATTCAACATTTAGTTTCTCATGCTTCTTGAGCTGTTTTTAACTTTCTGACACACCATGTCAGCATAAAGAACTTCCACCTATGCCTCTTGCTATCTTGGTATTATTGTCCTAGATTATCATATACTATAGCTCTGGTTACCTTTTCCTGCTTGATGTGGTTAAAAAGTTTTCTAAACTTGACTCATTTCATAAACATAGTAATCGTTGCAAAAAATGCTGTTTGATTATGGTATGTTTATGACAGTCTTCTTTAACCAATCAAGACCCATGTCTGCCTTTGCTCTTTCTGTCACTACTCTTTTTATCAATTTCTTATAACAAACTTTACTTAACATCACAGTACAGGGGTGGGTAGATTAGGAAGCAGATAGCTACATGATACACATGGATTGATGTATGGATGGGGTGGGTAGGTAGGCAGATAGATCATCTGTTTCTTTGTCACTCACTTTATGTCATAAATGTGATTGTGTATGTGTGTACAAATACATTTCTTATTCCTGGTCACTAAGCCTTTCTCCACACCATCCCAGTGTACCTGACCTCTCTTTAATCAGCCCACTCTTTCCTACCTTTCTCATGACTAATATCCCTTCTCTTGTTCTTAATGTATGGTGTTTTCTATCTATGATGGTAGTTACTATTATGTTTCTTTAGAGATGCCCTGAAGTCCTCTGCCTTCCACAGACATCTGCCCTGATTTAAATTTCAGTGATGTGTGACTGTCCCTGACTGTCAGTTTCCATGTACCAAGGGCACCGTGCAGTCCAGTGCACCACAGAAACAGGTATTGGAACTTTGCACTTTCCACATGCCTCCTAGCCCTACTCATTTCATATTTTAAATGGTGTCATATGTTTTAGGTCCAAATGTACTTCTAAATAGAGACAGAGACTTGTTTGGGTTTTTTGTTTGTTTGGGGAGATTTTTTCAATAACATTTAGCCAGAGTACCTAGCATGCAGGATACTTAGTCGATATCATTAATGTTGATGATGACTGATAGGGTAACCATTTGGTGATTGACTATCACCTGCTCAGTAAGTCCAGTTGAGGACAAGTTTCTCTTCCTGGGAAGAATAACTGAAAATTTAGAGAGATTTAATTAACCAAATGACAGGTAGAGATGGTCATTTGATCAGCCTTGCTTTTACAAAGCCTGTAGTTTTTTTGGTTTGTTTTTTACGAAATACCTCTATAGGAGTTGTAAATACAAATCCATCAGGATCAAATTGGTTAAAACCAAAGTAATTTCCAAGTTATTATTGAAAAGTAAATCCAGAAGGGAAGATCCCTATAGATTATTTTTTCTACCTACCCCTCCACCATAATGCAGATGTTAAATCATTTTCAAACAATCCATTAATATCACTTTTGAACTCTTATTTAAAATCCCAAATGAATGAGATCCTATGGCTTTTCTAGGTTACCCAGGCTAAGGTTCAGTGACCAGATTTTTATTTATTTATTTATTTTTTACTCAGTCAATCACATCAAAGCATTCCAAGGTAGAATAGCAATAACTCTTATAAATTATGTAAGGTTTTTTTCCCCCTTGTATCATTTATTGTCTATGCAACTAATTAGCTATTTCAGACCTGTTGGGGCTAGCATCATTTGTTGGTTAAATAAAAGAAGGAGAAAATTCAGAAACACAAAGGCAAAATGTTTGAGATTTGTTCTTACTCAGATGTATACTCATAGTGCTTATCTCTTGTTGAAGGAAGTAATTTATCGTGATCTTAGTTAAAAGCATTTCTCTCTTTGCTTCCTTTTTTTATTAATTTAGATATGTTTCTAAGATGAGAAATGATGTTACTTCTAATTATGGTTACATGTTGTTAATTCCTTTCTTTTTTCCTAAGGTTGGTGTGAAAGGCAATTTCTTCCCAAAGAGGCGGGGGAAGCTGGTTACTGGGAGGGGAGAATACGGATAGAGCTGATCTTCCTGTTGCCTTAGCAACAGATTTATTTATTAGGGGTTAAAATGACATGAGTTAATATACCGCATACCTGCTGATCGGCAAACTCCCCTATTTCAGCTGCAGTTGACAATTAAGTCCTGGACAGCTACAGCCAGGGGTTAATGTTCCTCATTAGGAGAACTAGGTCATTACTGGGAAATCAAGGCACTTAAGGCAGCATGGGTAAAATACAAAATTCAGCATCTAGATGAGTGAGGCTTTTTTATGTTAATTAACCTTATTTTCCTAGGTTTAAAAAATATTATATGCACATGACAGTGGATCAATTAATTGAAAAAAGAGCTAGTTTACTTTACTCTCTGAGTTGTCTTCATTTCCTTTTCAAGGATTTCATTATTTTATGGAAAATTCTTATGTCTATATGATGAGTAAAAAGGGTATTAAAATTAAGAAGGGAATCATCATGGAAATCAGCTTTACCACAAGGGAATGAGCAAATAAAAGCCTTGGAAATGAAAATAAATAAGCTTTGCTAATACCTCACCTAAGGAGCAGAATATAAGCCCATCAGAGCTGAGAGATATTTAGAGGTACTTCTTTGCTTCTTTATAAAGCAGTTACATAGTTATTTGACCTTCAGAAACTGAAACTTTGGCAAAGTGATTCCAAGTGGTTTGTAAACATTCTATTTGCGGAAAGCTGTGTAGCAGTTTAACAAACAATAACTTTCCAGTTCATAATTGGCTTTTTTAATACCAATAAAATTAGATACATTAGTGGAAAGTTTTTATTAAAATGTCTGAGTGGGTGTTTTTTCACTTGATAAGTTCATAAATAAAGTATCAAGCCCCTTCTGAAAGCTTTGTTTTCTTATTTCTTTAAAGAGCCTTTTTGTTGAAAGAGGGGTATTTACAGAGTAGAAAAAGATTTATTGCACAGAATCCTATTTTATCTTCATTACTGTACTGCCTCCATTGAAACCACTTCTTACCAGTTCTTTGACTTCTGGCAACTTTCTCTGTGGACATAGACAAAAGCAAAAAGGTTCTCTTACCATCTTTATCCCCTAAAATACTTTCTCTTTTCAACTGAAAAACCAAAATCACTATAATAATATTCTTTCCACCCACGTGCTGTAAACTGTCCTTATTGATGTAAAAATAATTGGTTGAGTCCCAGAGACTTAGTGTAGAACTCTTGTCACTTCTTTTCCCACCAAAAGAAATGTGCAGCTCTCCTTTAACTGTTTAGCTCTCTGTAATTCAATGTGTATTTTTTCATCCCCCCAAAATCATTTTCCTGTTATATAGGTGAAACTAGGTCCCCAAATACTTCTTTAGAAAATACCACTCTAGGGGCCGGCCCGGTGGCGCACTGCTATAGTGTGCCGCTTGGGAAGTGTGGTGGTGCTCCCGCCGAGGGTTCGGATCCCACATACAGACCAGCCGCTCACTGGCTGAGCGAGGGGCGGGAGCAACACCGAGGGTTGCGATCCCGTGGCCGGTCCCGGTCCGGTACGGGCGTGACGCTGAGGGTTGCGATCCGTTGCCGGTCACGAAAAAAGACAAAAAGGAAAAAAAAAAAAAAAGAAAAAAAAAAAAAAAGAAAAAAAAAAAAAAAGAAAAAAAAAAAAAAAGAAAGAAAGAAAATACCACTCTAGTAAACCTTTGTTAGGACCACGTATATTGCCACTTATCATCTGATTTAGCATAAGATTACTATTTTAAGTGGCACCCCTCAAGGCTGCTTCCTTCAGGAAAGTATTTCCACTCTGAAATTAAGACACGATCCTTACATAACTGCCTCTGTTCACCCACCTTGTTCAAGCCTTGGTTTTAACAAGAGCATCTTTAAAGGAGAAATTGTTTCTCCCATTTCAGAGTCACTACCCAAGAGCCAGAGTTCTAGAATGAGGAGATGTGGAAGAGATTGTTAGCTGTTCCCCCAAATTTCTTTCTCTTTTTCTTGGGAACACAGTCAAACAACATTTTCCAGCCTCTGTTGCCACTTATTTGGGGTGGCTGTGTGACTGGGTCTTAGCCAGTGAGCAAATAAAAGCCTTGGAAATGAAAATAAATAAGCTTACATAGTAAATAATGTAAGCAGAGGTGATGTGGGCCAATTCCAGGCCTGGTCCGTGAAGATGTCCCACGCCCATTCTGCCACGTTCTTTCCCCCTTCTGGCTGGGCAGACATAGAAGGCATTTGATGAAGATGGCAGTGCCTCCTTTGGCTTGGGTCCTTGAACAACTCTCTGGAGGAGGATTGCCTTTCTGATCTATCTCCCTGCCTACTTCTCTTACATGAGCCTTATTCATGTTTTAATTCATGTAATGCAGTGAACCTACCTTAATGAGTGCAGAAAGCTACTACACTAATCCAGACAAATATAGTGTGGTTTGACTGCAGTAGTAGCAGTGGAGAACCTAAGTAGTAGTCAGGATATATTTTGAAGATTTTGGCCTGAGTAAATGGACAAATGAAGGTGCTATTTACTGAGATGGAGAACACTTGAGGAGGAAAAAGTTTAAAATGTTCGCATTTAGACATACAGGTAGAGATTTTAAGTTGGAAGCTAATATACAAGTCTGTTATTCAGATGAGCAGTCGAGACTGAAGATAGAAATTTGGGAATTATTAGCATGGATATGTTCAGTTCCTTTAAAGCGTTTAAAATATGCTTTGAAATTTAAATCACATACGTTACATTTTTAAGATTCCTGATTTTAAACATTAAATATATACTAATTCTACGGGCAGGAGTTACAGCATAACGGAGTCTGGTCTCTCTATAAGTCCTGGTTGTTAGAGTTACCAGCCTTGTGCCTTCAGACAAGTTATCCACTCTCTAACTACAGTTTTCTTCTTTATGAGATGGGAATAATGTTAATTACATTATAGTATTGTTCTAAGGATTAAAGAAAGTGATATATGTAAAAATGAAATAGCATAGTTTCTGACAGAAAGTAAGCACTTAATAAACAGTAGCTATTATTAGTAGTAGATAATACAGAGACCTTCATTAGCTCACACAGGACTGTCACCTTTGCCTACTATCTCTTGTTAAATCAATTTTTTTCATAACTCTCCTGGAAAAAGAAAAGAAATAGCTAAATAAAGTTGTCTTTTTTCGTCTTCATTTTCAGCCTACCCAAAACAAGTACATACTGTACAGAAAAATGGAATTAAACTACAGAGCAAACACTTCTAAGGAGCAGCATCTGCCTTGTAAATGAAGTCTATAAAAGGCTACCAAATGTCCCGTCACATTTTTATGATTGTTAGTTAGAGTATCACTAAACCTGGATGGAATTTTTTTTGAGGCTCTTATATCAAGCACCCACACTGTAAATACCACAAATTATTTCCGTTTTTAACAAGATGGCTGCCATGAGCCTTCACTTAAGAATGGTGATGCTGTTTCAGCAGGACTTACATAGTTGTAAAGATATTGATTTGATAAGAAGCACTTTCTGCCTATATTTTTGTCATTTCTTCAAGCACATTACTTTAAAAAAAAAACAGCTTTAATAGGGGTATAATTTATATATCAAAAAGTTAACCTGTTTTAAATATCCAGTTCAGTGATTTTTAGTAAATTTATAGAGTTGCTCAATCATTACCACAGTCCACTTTTAGGACATTACCATCATCCCAGAAAGAATCCTGGTGCCCTTTTAGTCAGTCCCTGTTTTCACCCCTTCCCTAGGAGACCACTAATCTGCTTGCTGTTACTACAGATTTGCCTTTTCTGAACATTTTAGTAAATTGATTCATACAATATGTGGTCTTTTGTATCTGGTTTCTTTCACTTAGGACCATATTTTTGAGGTTCATCCATGTTATCACACACGTCAGTAGTCCTTTCCTTTCTTATGCTGAATAATATTCCATTGTATGGATATAGCACATTTTGTTTATTCATTTATCATGTGATGGACATTTGGATTGTTTCTATTTTTTTTTGCTTTTTATGTCTTGTGGACATTTACATAGAATGCTTTGTGTGGACATATGTTTTTCCTTTTTCTTCCTTTCTTTTACCTAGGAGTAGAATTGCTGGGTTGTCTGATAAATTTTGGTTTAACTTTTTAAGAAACAAGCAAATAAATTTAAGGACAACGCCTAGTAATTCTTCCTTCTTAGATTCATTTATTCATCTAAAAATGTTTATTGAGCTTTCTCTAAAGCCAGGCACTGAGCCAAGTACGAGATATCATCAACTCTTGATTATCCACTGTAATCAGAATAAAATGTAGTCTGAACATTTAAAATCTCCTTGTTTTCTATAATCCAAATGTAGGGCATTCTTTCAGGTGTCTTCAGCAAAACAAACAAACAAAAAAACGTCTGCTATCTTAATGGGCCTGTTATCCCAAACATGTACTGAATGGCTGAATGATAGGTAGTTACCAGAAATTCAAAAATGAAAAGTATAATCTTCAGGAGCTCACAGTCCAGGGAGGGAGACAAGTATACAAGGCCTTGACATATTTCTAGCATCCTTGCTATTTTCTAAAATAAAACATGTATAAATTCAAACTCCTGCTCTTTTCCCCTTAACTCTTTTATACTCTCGTTTATGAATGGTACATTTATGTCCCTCACATTCAGCTCCAAATTATCTTGTTCGAATCCTCTTCACTTTAACTGTATTTGCATTCTGTGGCTGCTGTAACAAATTGCTAACAAACTTGGCAGCCTAAAACAAAAGAAATGTTTTCTCTCACAGTTCTGGAGGCCAGAAGTCGAAAATCAGTATCACTGGGCTGAAATCAAGGTGTCAGCATGGCCCCACTCCCTCCAGACTCTAGAGAAGAAACCAACCATTCCTTGCCTCTTCTATCTTCTGTTGGCTTCCAGCAATCAATCCTCAGTTTGTGGCTGCATCACTCCTTTCTCTGCCTCCAGGGTCACATTGCCCTCTCCTGCTATGTCTATGTCAAATCTCCGTTTGCCTCCTTCTTATAAGGATACATGTGATTACACTTAAACCCACCCAGATATTCTAAAATAATCTCCCTATCTCAAGATCCTTAACTTAATCATATTTGCACAGTCCTTTATAAGCCATGTAATAGGTAACATTCATAGGTTCCAAAGATTAGGCTGTGGGTATCTTTAGGGAGGCCATTATTCAACCTAATACAAGCTACATATGCAATCAGTATGAAATCATTTGTTCATTCATTCATTCATTTCATCCTTCTTGAGCATAAACACATCCCAAGTAGTGAATTAAGCATTGAATATATAATGACGAAGAAAAATTCACACACATTCTCTGCCCATTTGGAGATTACAATAGACATTAATCAAATAAAATTTGCCTGAGATAAATGTTACAAAGGAGAAATCAAAAGAGAGAATGATACATAACTTGTTTTGTAAACATATTACATGTTCGTTATAAATGCTTTAAGCAATACAGAAAAGTATAAATAAGGAAATTTTTAAAACTCACTGCAGAACTCTAATCATCATTTTTGATATTTCTTTTATTTCATTCTTCTGTTTGGAACTGGAACTCTCACACTATTTTGATTTTTGAACAACTATTCTAATGATTTACTGTTTTATTTTATTTTGTGTTTTTCTTTCTTTTTTCTTTTTTTCTTTTTCTTTTCTTTCTTTTTTTTTTTTTGGTATTTGGCTTTGTACATGGATTAAACCCTGGACCTTGGTGTTTTCAGCACCACACTCTAACCAACTGAGCATAACCAGCCAACCCTACCCTAGTGATTTTAGTACACAAATTTACCCACATCTTTTCTTTGCTTATTTTTCCTCCTTACACATTAGACCTTTCTTTCCACTTGAAGAACATCGTTAAGAATTGCTTTTAGTGAAGGACTGTTGGTGGCAACGTCATCGAAAAATGAGTTTTATTTCTTCATTGTTCTTTGAAGATACATTTGCTGAGTATACAGTTCTAGGTTGAGACTACATTCTGTCAGTTTCACTTTGCTGTTAAGGAGTTATTTAATCAGGTTTTACTGTCTAGCTCCTTTAAAGATCTTGTCTTTGTCTTTACTGTTTACCTTCACTATTATATGTCTAAGAATAGATTTCCTTTTTTAATCTTATTTGGAGTTCGTCAGACTTCTTAAATCTTTTTTTTTCCTTTTTGTCTTTTTTCGTGTCCGGCAACGGATCGCAACCCTCAGTGTCGCGCCCGCTCTGGACCGGGACCGGCAACGGGATCGCAAACCTCGGTGCTGTGCCCGCACCTCGCTCAGCCAATGAGCGGGAACCGGTCTGTATGTGGGATCCGAACCCTCGGCGGGAGCGCTGCCGCGCTCCCAAGTGGCACACTGTAGCAGTGCGCCACTGGGCCAGCCCCAGACTTCTTAAATCTTTGAATTGGTGTTTTTTATCAGTCCTGGAAAATATGCACCATTATGTTTTCAGTTATTGCCTCTGCCTCATTCTGTTCTTTTAGGATTTTGAATCTTTCTCACTGTGTCACATTTCTTAACCTATCTTTCATATTTTACATGTCTTTTTACTATATATTCTGGATCCTGTATAGTTTCTTTAGGTTTGCCTTTGAGTTTACTAATTCTCTTAAGCTATATCTCATCTGTTATTAATTTTATCCTTTGAATTTTTAATTTCAATCATTATATTTTTTATTTCTCAAACTTCTTTTTGTTACTTTTTCAAAACTGTTTGGTCATTTTTAATATTCTCTTTCTCTTTATGTATTTAGTCTCTTATTTCTTTAAACCCTTCAAACATACTACTTTTATATTCCATGTTGGATGACTCCAATATCTGAAACCTTTGTGAGTCTTTTTTTTTCTCTTTGCTCGTGGTGCCCTGTTTCCTGTGTGTTTTTGATTTTTGACCATGATCTTCTATTTTTTTGGAACTGTATTACAGGAAATTCTTTGAGACTTGCCAGCATTGTATCTAGATTTCTCCAAAGGGGATGCATGTTTGCCTCTGTCAGGTGCTTAAGGGATTTACCAGCCCAGCACTACTTCAGACTAAATTCTCAGTTAAGCTTGTTTGTTTGTTTTACCACTCAGGTAGCTTAATGTCAGATTTCAGATTTGTGAGATTAGGAAATTGCAGGATGATTTTACTAATCTGTAATGATAACATCCATCTTTACCACATCTGTCCCATACATTCTTTTCTATCCATCCTACTGATGCCCCATACTCCTAGTTCCAATTTTTATTAATGTAAACCTAACTACTTAACAGCCTCCTAATTTTCTCTTCTCTGACCTTAATATCTTGTAGTTCATGTCTACAGTAACTATTCCAACCCATTACCTGCTTCCTGTCATTTTGTTCAAAGTCCTTCAGTGGCTTTTATTCTCCATATCAGTGGTCTTAACCCTGACTGCCCATTAAAATGAGGAATTTTCCTGTTTGCTCATTAGGAATGCCTGTTTGCTCATACCAGTTAACCTGAAATTTTTGAAATTGGGGCCCTTGTATCAACTTTTCAAGCATTCCAGACATCTCTAATATGCAGCCAGGATTTAGAACTACTAGTCTGCAGGGGAATTTTCTTTTTTAAAAAAAGGAATTGCCTAATCCAGCAGTTAAGTCCTCATAGGACAGTGACGCTCATCACTGGCTGCACGTAGAAAACACGCATGTGTGAACCCCCACACTGAGGACAATTGATCTGAGATGGAGCCCAGGTATTGGTATTTTTTTATAGTCCCCTGAGATTTGCAACATGCACGGTTGAGAACCACTGTTCTAGGATCATAGACTCTCAGACTTACAGGGACCGAGATGGTAATGAGTGGAAAGGGCTAGGTGGGAACCATGATAAACCGAAGAGCCCCCAACTCCATAAGGGCCAGGCAGCCCTATTCAGCTCTTACTAATTTGCAAAACATGGCCACCACTTAGGAATTCCTGCTCGACAGTATAGCCTCATTTCACTCTTGTAGCAAAATTTCAAGAATACTTGAAAAATAAACAAATATACATATATGTAAAACATATATGTTTATTATGTATATACTATCGTACTTGAAAAAGTTTATGGAAAATAGAATTGAAAGTTAATACAAATCTTTCCATGAACTTTGCAAAGTACCCTCGTATGTGTGCATATTTATATGTATCTCCCGCTGGAAAGTATGAGGGTATGTTTACCTTGCTTTTCCTCAACTCAATGCTTTTGTCCCTGTTCTGCTCCTTACCTGCAATGCTGTCCTTCCTCCTCTATGTCTGTCTAAATTATCACCATCCTCTGAGGGCCACCTGTGCTTTTTCTGCCATGACATTTGAAGATGGAGATTGGAGGAGACGGGTGTTTTGTGAGGGGCACTTCCCTAGTATGTCGCCTTCTGTATTCCATAAATTCTCTCCTCAGAGCTCTATTTATGTCACCCACACTTCTTTGGGCATTAAATAAAACAAACCTTTATGTAGTTAAAGTTTTTGGTATTTTAGCTTTTGAATTACCACCAGTCAGTTCTATGAATGGTTGTTTGTTACATTAAAGAATCAGTCATAGGGCCGGCCCCGTGGCGCACTCGGGAGAGTGCGGCGTTGGGAGTGCAGTGACGCTCCCGCTGCGGGTTTGGATCCTATATAGGAATGGCCGGTGCGCTCACTGGCTGAGCACAGTGTGGGTGACACCACACCAAGGGTTGCGATCCCCTTACCAGTCATGAAAAAAAAAAAAGAATCAGTCATAGATTGTTCAAAATTCTTTACATAATGTAGTAGATAGATTAGGAGCTAGGAGGTCTTAACATGTGAACTATTTAGATAGGTAAATATTTATTTATTTATTCTTATTATTTATTATAAGCATATTATTTTTACAAATCATGATTTTCTTTATGCCCTTTACCCAACCTATCCCTCCTCAAATCCCCCTCCCCCCACCTCCCACCCATCTCTAGTATCTTTAGGTTTGTTTTCCCCTTCTGAAAGTTCAACATGTTGTTTTGGTCTTTTCTTTCTTTCTTTCTTTCTTTCTTTCTTTCTTTCTTTCTTTCTTTCT
>NW_007726215.1:70035-83151 GCF_000696425.1 Galeopterus variegatus | reverse complement strand
TTTCTTGCTTTTCTTGCTTTTCTTGCTTTTCTTGCTTTTCTTGCTTTTCTTGCTTTTCTTGCTTTTCTTGCTTTTCTTGCTTTTCTTGCTTTTCTTGCTTTTCTTGCTTTTCTTGCTTTTCTTGCTTTTCTTGCTTTTCTTGCTTTTCTTGCTTTTCTTGCTTTTCTTGCTTTTCTTGCTTTTCTTGCTTTTCTTGCTTTTCTTGCTTTTCTTGCTTTTCTTGCTTTTCTTGCTTTTCTTGCTTTTCTTGCTTTTCTTGCTTTTCTTGCTTTTCTTGCTTTTCTTGCTTTTCTTGCTTTTCTTGCTTTTCTTGCTTTTCTTGCTTTTCTTGCTTTTCTTGCTTTTCTTGCTTTTCTTTTCTTTCTTTCTTTCCAGTCATTTTTCAGTGAAAACATGCAGTATTTCTCTTTTTTTGCCTGGCTTATTTCACTTAACATAATTTTCTCCAGACTCATCTATGTTGCTGCAAATGGCAGAATTTCATTCTTTTTTATGGCTGAGTAGTATTCCATTGTTTTTGTATACCACATTTTCCTAATCCAGTCGTCCATTAATGGACACTTAGGTTGGTTCCATATTTTGGCTATTGTAAATAGAGCTGCAGTGAACACAGGCATGCAGGTATCCCTTCAACATAATGATTTCCATTCCTTTGGATATATCCCCAGTAGTGGGATTGCTGGATCTTATGACAGATCTATCTGTAGTTGTTTGAGGAACCTCCATACTGTTTTCAATAATGGCTGCACTAATTTACAGTCCCACCAGCAGTGTATAAGAGTTCCCCTTTCTCTGCATCCTCGCCAGCATTTGTTTTTCTTGGTCTTTTTAAGAATGGAGATGAATAGATATTTTTCAAAGAAAGACATAAAAGTGGCCTACTGGTATATAAAAAAATACACAATATCACTAGTCATCAGAGAAATGCAAATCAAAACCACATTGAGATATCATCTCACTCCAGTTAGACTGGCCATGATTAGATGAGAAATGCAAATCAAAACCACATTGAGATATCATCTCACTCCAGTTAGACTGGCCATGATTAGATAGATAAAGATTTTAAAAACACTAACATTGAATAAGAGGTAATTATAGTACATGAAGGAAGAATAAGATAGATTGTCTTTTGTCTTAAGACAAAATCAGATTTAGGCTGGGGAAAGATGAATCAGTAGCAAAGTCTTAACTAAAATAATAGTAAAAGCAAGCCACATTCATTCCTTAACCCAAAATGTTTGTGTGCACAGTGTTTATTTAAAAACATATTAGAATAATATGGCCATTTTAGATGAAAGCATTTATATTTGTAATTTAGCATAAGAGCCATGTTAAATAAATTTGAACTATAGTTCCAAGATAAAACCATTCACTTGTTCAGTTATTCACACATTCATCACATATTTACACGGGCTAAGAAACTGCTGTCCCCATTGCCCACATATGTCAGCTTGTAAGGTCTGAGCACAGAGTGTAACACCAGATTGCCTGGTTTGAAACCCAGGTCTGCCCCTTACCACTGGGCACCTTGGGCAACATGGACAAGTTGCTTACCTTCAGTAAGCTTCAGTTTCTTCCTCTACAAATTAAGTAGAAGAAGGATACCTACCTCATAGAGTTGTGAGGATGAAATAGTTTAATCTATCCAGTGGTCTTAGAGCAATTGCTGGTTCATGTAAGTGCTATGTAAGTTTTTGCTGTTATTATTAATTTGCATTTCCCTATAACTTAAGTTCTAATAATGCTTAGGAGTATCAGGAGAGATGGCTTGGTGTCAATTGGCATTTGGCTACACTGACATCCTCTGAAAAGAATAGTGTCCTGTCAGGTTCTTGGTGATTGAATCACAGTGCTGGTGTCTACTGCATTGAAGTTCCCATCTGTCCACAGGCTGCACTGTGTTGATGTGCACTCAGCGGCCCCTTGGCATGATACAGCACCTCCTATGTCAGGCTCTCTCTCACATAACTTCTTTATCTTTCTCAAAGACTTGGAAAATTTGGTTGCTCTCCTAAGGCTGTGAACCTTAGAAAATAGCAAGCTTGCTTTCAGTCCTCCCTGACCAGGGCTATTTATTTTTCTCAATCATTTCCTGCCATGCTGGCCACAGGAGCCATGCAAAGCTGCTATATCCCTAGGTTCTAGGGGGAAAGGCACAGGTCAAGGTCAGTTTCACATCAGATTGGTTCTCTGCCACCCCATTGCCCCCAGTTTTCTGCCTTGGATATCCACTCAAGAGTTATCCGTATCCTCTTCAACTCAATTCCCCCAGCCCACAGATTGTTTTGCTTTTTGTTTGGGGGAACGGGGGGAATTTGGAGGGGGAGTAGGGAGAGTACTGAGAAAAACCTACTTTGCATTATTATTCAAAACAGTTGTTTAGACCTCAGCCTCAGAATTTTAATTTAAAAATCAAGAATTAACTTTTTGTTTGTCTTCTCCTTACATTTCTGTTTAATAACTACCTTAGCGCAAAGACTACAGAATATCCTTGCCCTCACTGCTGGGGGGCAGAGAAGGAGTGGATTTGCAAAGGGAGGAAGCACATTAAACACATTGATTAATATTTCAAATATTATCCTTCTACACATGTATCGATATGACTTCTTTTGAGACTCCTGCCTTAGAGAAATCCCAGATCATTGCAGTACAACATAAGTGAAAACCCAAAAAAAGGAAGCAAGTAATTCTGCCTGGAAAAGTCAGGCAACGCTTCACTGAGGAAGTAAGGATAACTGAAAGAGGGATTCCGTTAGGCACATTACTTCCCAGCTCCTGAGCCACATATGTTATAAGAGAGAACAGTGAACCTATATTCAGGGAGCCTAGAAAGACTCGACTAGAACTGGAAGTAGCATGTGTCTTCATGCTTGCATTTGCAACTCTGAAATCGTAGTGGACAATTTGGCATACATGATCCTTACTTGGGACTGCTCCTGGGCAAGATATCCCCAGCCCTACCTGAGGTCATAGAAATCTCTCGTCTCCTCTTTTGCCAGAGATCAGCACTGCAGAGCTAGAGGCCATTTTAAAAGCTTAATCTGTTGCAGACATATTCCTTATTTTAAGAGCCAGCTTCCAACAAATATGAAGTAGGTGAAGTTTTCTCACCAGCAGTCACTGCCCCATCACACTATTATATATTATTTACCCTATTCCTGGTGTGAGCCTTCTACCTATTGCCCAGGTGCCTAAAACTTCCTTTTGTTTGATATTTCACACAATTCTTACCCTCCCTATACACTCTTTATATTTCAAAATCTTTCCCCCTTGACCTTCCTCCTTTAACCATCTGAATTTACATTCTCTTAGTGATTTGTTTTAATGCATTAATTCCCAGAGAGTACAACATACACACATATTTTTAGATTAAATATCACTAAGGTATAAATTCTAGCTAGTATCTTAATGTGTTATATCCCCAGGGGTTTATACACTTTAACAGAGGTTTCTTGTTTACCTACTTTTCCAAAATGAAACCCAAAGAGAGAATTTTGACTTATTTACCTAATCCTTCATTTTATTTAGTACAAACTTACTATGAACACATAAGTACCTTGCTGAAATTGTACTAAGATATGTAAAAGTCTCCAGCCTTAACGAATTTCAGGCATTATTAAAATAGATGAGATTTGGTGGAAAATGGACTTCTTATCTCTAAAATCATAGCACAGGGGAACAGCTCCTCTCTTTGACTATAATTTAGACTCCTTGAAGACAGGATCCCCAATTCTCATTAATCACATTATATCCCAGTATTTTGTGTAAAGTCTGTCTGGTACATGGGGTGCTCAGTTTGCTTCTCTGTGTCTGAATTCCTAACTTCAGACAAGGATATTCTTGTCCTGAGGCCAAAAACCTACACTAGGTAAGAGATTTTGTGGTTGTTCTGAATTTCTATACAGTCTTATACAGCCTATATTGGTCAACGATGGACCTTATATACAGCTGTGGTTCCATAAGGTTATAATGGCTATACTATGTGGCCTAGATGTGTAGTAGGCATACCATATAGGTTTGTGTAAGTACACTCTATGATGTTTGCACAACAAAATCACCTGGTTTTTCAGAAAGTATGTATATCTGTCATTGAGTCACGTATGACTGATAACACACCATAAAAAATAATACCAACTAAATGGACCCAAGAACCATACCACAATGTTTTCTTATTGATCATTTTGAATACAAAGCTGATCTGCCTGGCATCCTTCATAAGGGTAATTGATGGTTAAGTAAAGACCTCTTATAACCTCTCCTTGGTGAATTTTATATTGAAAACCTAATTTACAGATAAAACACTCAAAGAAGCATTTATTACATATATGTCCTATAAATCAACAAAGATATTATACCACTAATTTCTTTCTCTTTCTTTCTTTTTACTGTTTTCAAATTTTAACATTTAGTTGTACATATATATGGGGTACAGTGTGTTTCAATACATGCATGTACTGCACAATGATTCACTTAGAGTGGATAGTATAGTTTTATACCAATTAGTCCACTATTTCTCCTCCCCCAGCTAATTTCTTTATTTAAGTGGTTAAAATTGTACCTTGTTTTAATACTTCCCCAATTGAAAATGTGCTAATATATCCACTACCTTTTACATTTAAATAACTGTCAAAAAGTATTAATAGTATTAAAGTGGGAAGCAAAATTGGAATAGTGAAGAAACTCTACACCAAAAAAGTGAAAAATTATTTAATTCTGCTCCTTAGATACATACAGCTCTCTAGAATATATATGGGCTTTTCCTTATGAAAATAGTGTCATACATTAATACACATATAATATGGAATCTTTGGATAAAGTGTCTCATTTAGGAAGTATGATGCAGATTCCATTTTTTAAAAAAGAAAAAGTATTTTCATGAGATTTGAGTCTAAAACAGAAGGAAAAGTTTCTAAAACCTTTTAAAAGTTGCTTTCAAGATGTGACATGGGAAATTCAACTTCCAGTGCCACTCTATTCCACAAACGCGAATGAATGATGTAGCCAGAAGAAAATTATTTCTTGTATCAACCAATGTAGCTGTTGATTGAAAATTATTGAAAATTATTTCTTGTATCAACCAATGTAGCTTTACCAATGTAGCGGTAAAGATGGTTATCAAACATACTACTTCTTGCAAAAATGGCTTCTCTGATCCCTCACTTAGCACTTCATTTTCTGCTCCTCGAGACTGAAACAAGTATAGGGAAATTTTTAGCACCAGCAACCCATAAACCCTGTTGATGTTTTGCTAAGGAGGGAATTTTGGCCTTGCACTCTTCACCTTGGAGAAGCACCTTCTGCCAGCGCTCTCAGAATCCAAAGGTATCTTCTCTCTACTTCCACCTGCATACCTATTTTGTCTTCATTATCTTTGGCAGCTCTTCCACCTTTTGTGTGATTTAAGCTGTTGGATGTCATACTGTTGTGAAAGATGATGTTTGCGCTTCTATTTCTAGTTATCCTTGTTGCTTTTGGGTATTACAGGCACTGAAAATTTTTTCACATGTATCATTTCACTTAATCCCCTCAACAGCTCTTTGAAGTGAGTGTTATTAGCCAGATTGTTACAGATGAGGAAATTAAGACCCATATGGGTCTGGTAGTATGCCATGGAGTACAGCTACTAAATATCAGAACTAGGATTTGAACCCTCTTTTCACTGAGCTTTATTCTCCATGTAAGCTATTTTACCCCACACCTTTAAAATTATAGTCATGCATGAATTTATTATTAGCTTTCAATAGCTTCTTCTTTTCTTCCTTTGCATTTACTTACACTTCTAAATCAAACTAATTTTGTTGAATGATCTCTTACCAAATACACTGTCTAACGTAGTTGACTATTTTTTGTTATCCTTTCTTTCCTAGAAGTAAATTGTTCTGATACCCACTAGCAGTAAGTATATTTAATTAATTAAGACTTTGGTTCATAGTCTGGAGAACCTTTTCTTGAGTGATATAGTTAATTTATAATGTGTGATGTTATTATAATATTCATAATCTCTTATCCTTTTCCATATAAATAATTAGTCTACCTTTGGAACCTAATGTGATTAGTTCTAAATAACTTTAAATAATAAGCCACAAAAGATTGGGGTAACAGGGTTTGGGGCTGATTTTTTTTCTTTTATGGTATCATGAAATGGACTAAGTACAGTAATACAGATTTATTTCATTTGTAAGAATGTAAGAGAAGAGAGGAGGTACATAATTAATGCTTAATTATACATAATTAATTTATAAAACTTAAAATACATAATTAATTTATAAAATTTAAAAATGCAACTTACATAGCAACAAGAACATATCATTTTGTGCAAGTCTTTCTAGAATAGACATTCCATATTGTGTTCATCCTTGTCCACAGTCATTGCCGGGACAATCTGGTATGCTTAGCAGTTGCTGCTGAGTGAGGGAGATTGTCTCTTCTATGAGATCTCTGTATCAGTGGTTTCATATCGAAATAAAGACAAGACGTAATATATAAAATATACAGAATTTTAGCATTTTTCTCCCCATTGGAGAGATTTATTTATCACTTTGTCCATTTTTGTTTTAACATTTTTAAAATCAGAAACAAGTTTTCAAGTGGGTTTTTCTTTTCAAATTAAGATTCTTTCCCATATAATTGAAGACCTTGTCATTTCTAGATATGACAAAATGTCCACAACTGAATATGAAAACCAGTTATTAAGAATTGAAATCCATTTCAATGAAAGGCATCTAATAATTCCAACCATATTTAATTCTCCATTAAAAAAAAACACACACGATCCTCCTTGTCATTTCATAGGCCTATCCTGCCATAGTTTTAAAATATAACTATCTCTATTCAGCCAGGATGGAACCATCACTCTTTCATTAATTCTGAAGTCTTACTTTGAGTGGAGTTAACTCTGGAGTTAAAAGGTTTCTCTGACATGTGGAATTTTCAGACTAATGATAAGGGGACAGTATACAAATTCATATGAAATAATATAAAAGAATGCATTCATGAAACCATCAGTAGTACATGAATGTTAGTGCAGGAGTAAATAAAAGTGAGATGTGATTTCTCGGGATGACTACAAGTAACAATAAATTCAAAGTCAGTGAAGGAAGCAACGGACAAGGAGTGACAGAGAAGAGAGGAAGGTGTGTTTCAAAGACCAGAATTGTAGGCAAAGGAGCATGGATTGAAAATAGCAAAGAAAGAGGGAACCGATGAGAATGATGGAAATACTTGCATATTCGATAGTGTGGCTTAATTTCAATTTAATGGTTTCTAGTTAGTGTACATTTCAGAGAAGAGTTATTTAAGGAAAATTGTGTTGAAGAGGATAATGTTTTTTGGCAGCTGAATTGGCAGAGGGAGAGTCTGTAGCTCAGTGATTTTCTCAAGGTATGAGGTGATAACATACTACTATAAAAATGGAGATGAGCAGGCAAATCTTAAATTATTTGTGAAAGAAGAAGTGGCTGGGTTGGTAATAAGTTAGTTGATTGGGGGCAGCAGTTTAGTTTTTAAGTGTTGAAGATGAGTTGTCATTGGAGTGAAGTGAAGATCCTGTATATCAATCTAGTTATGTAAATAGTAAAATACAGTAGGAAGGGATAAAAAGATTAGCTTCACAGGGAGGTGATCTAGATTTATAGTCAAGTCAGTTTAATAACTTTTAGACTGCCAAGCATTGTGCTAGACTGGGGGACTACAAAGGTACACAAAACATGACCTCTGCCCTTGTAGAACAGGAATAAGGAGGTAAAACTTTGAAAGTAGGCTCGTTCCAAAAGTAGGAGAACGTAGTAGAAATGGAGAGGAAAGTGTCTTGGCTAAGAGATTTGGAATGGCTACATTTGTAAGATAAGAGGAAAAACAAGCATTCTACAAAAGAGAAATTTGAATGTTATAAGGAGAACCAGATGTCCCTTTTAGTATTGTTTGAAATATCAAAAAATTGGAAACAATTTAAACGTCCTTTAGCAGGAGAATTACTTTATATAAAAATTTAAAAATATTATGTAACCATTTTAACATGAGATATCTGTATGCACTGATGTAGATAGATGTCTGTTTTGCATTCAGTGAAAATGCAAAGCACAAAATGACTGATACTGATCTTATGTTTGTAAAATAAGGAAGGTATGTGTAGAAATATGCTCACACAAATATATAACTTCAAAAAGTTCATGGAGAGATTGGGATTATCTTTTAATTCTGTTTTTCCATGAACATTTTGAAGTGCCCTCATATGTTTGCATATGCATAGAAATAGGTCTGGAAGCTTACTCACCAAACAGTTGTTAATACTGGTTACAACTGAGGAGTGGAATCAGGAGGGGTGAGGAATGGGGCTTTCAGTACTTCATTTATATCTGAATTATCTATATTTTATTACAATGGACATGCATTTTGTTATAATTGAAATTCACATGCAGTTGTAAAAAAAGTACAGAATCTCCTTCTGGGACTCTGATGATACAAATGTTGGATCTTCTGTTCTTATCCCAGAGGTCTCTGAGTTTCAATTTGGGGTTTTTTGGTTTTTGGTGGTTTTTTTTTTTTTTCCCCAGTCTATTTTCTTTCTGTTGTTCACATTGGGTAAATTCTGTTGATCTCAAGATCACTGATTCTATCCACTGCAATCCTCTCTCTACTACTGAGCCCATCCAGCAAGTTTGTTTGCTTTCTTTAATTTCTATCATTGTATTTTTTAGTACTGTCATTTCTATCTGATAGTTGCTGAGCTCGAACACTAAAAACCAACTGTAAGCTTCCTGTCAGGAAGAGTAAAGCAGGAAATAATCATATGTCTTCCTATCCAAGAAGTAGAAATACAACAATTTACAGGGATGTCAGAGAGTTACCTAAACTAGACCCTGGGAGAAGTTTCTAACAAGAAGAGGTTGACTGAACTGCAGTAGTAGCTCTCAGGATAACTAGCTAGCAAGCAGTTTTGAATGTATTTCCTACATGTTCTTGGAGGAAAATAATGTTATAATCCAAAAGAAAATCTAAATGATTAGTCAATTTGAATTTATAGCCCCAATCACCACATTTGAAAAGGAGAAACTTTATTATAGAAAACAGAAAGACTCAGTAATGTATTGGGTAGAGGAAAGAATTTAGTAACATAGAGCCTCCCGTCTTAGAGGAAGTAGTTACATACATTGTGATCGTTTAAAATTATATGGGATGGTGGTTACTGTTTAAGTAACATCCCAGGAGTGGAGAAGACCCAATTCATCTTAATCAAGACACTTCATGGGACTACCAATTCTTTGAGGCATGGATGTCTACAGTTTCCTGACGAGAGTTGCAAAGAAAGAGAACTCATTGGCAAGTTAGGCAGCTGAATAAAAATTACTGTATACAATGCCAGAGAGAGTGGAAATTGTTGAAAAGAAATGATCTGGGGAGTCTAAGCTTTTAGCAGTGGAGAGATTTAGAAGGAAATCATGTGAGACCTGGTGGGAAAAATGATTTGTTGAATATGGTTTTCACTGGATGGCCTTCAGGATGCAATGAGTGGGAAGATTTAATTGGAAAGATCATTAGGTTATAATTATAAAACAGTATTTGGAAACCAAACAAGGATCATTTTTAAGAAAGTGTAGTATGGTCAGTGGTGTCAAAAGTAGGAGAGAACACAAGAAGCATAAGAATGATTGAGGGCAGAAGTGGGAATTGGCGTTGTTAGTGAGCACTTTCATCCAAGAGAATGGGAGTGTCAAAGTTGTAGGGAAAACCCAGGAGGTAAGGAAAGAGAGACATAGCTGGTGTTCTCAGGTTAAATGAGCTGTGAAATGTCACCTAGAAATAGTACATTATTGGAATCTTTCTTGTCACTAAGTATTGTCAGGTAAAAGGGGTAACTTGAAGCTGTGAAAGAAATAAATGAAGAATATGGAGTAGGAATAGGATCACAGGCTTTAAGAAGGAAACTGAATATGAGAACACAGATCTCTCAAAAGGAGGCAAGATAAGAGACCAAGAGTGCTCATAGACTTTGAATTTTGAAAGACAGACATCTTTCCCTATGCTATTAAAAGGAAAAATGAGAATATGAATGTACAGATGGTATGTAACCTTTGATATGCATAAATTAGAATTTTATGTTTCTGTAACTTAATATCTGTGTCATGGCCCATTTCAATATGGTGATAGAACTCTTTAAGCAGTTGAGGATTCTCTGTCTTCTATTTTTCTGGTTCCTATTCCTCATGGACCACTGCTGAGGGATCCCTTGCTTCTGTCTGTCTGCCAGCAGCTCTGTGATTTTTCCATGACATTCACAGAAACCATGCTTCTGCTTTTATGCCAAACACCTGTCAAGGCTGTTCCCTATACCGTCTGCCTAAAAACATACATGCAGACATGCACTCTCTGGAGTCATGCTCCTGCCCAGGCTTCTAACCCAGGAAGTGTAGTACAGGGACGCTGGGACTCTGAGCTCTGTTCTCAACTCCTCTCCATCAGTCCCTTGTGTGACTTGTCTAGAGATGGAGTGGCGACACAGATTGGGAGGGTGCCTGCTACATACTTGTGGCATTTTGCTTACATAATTGTACCTGCCTGAAGTGCTCACCATTTCTGCAAGGGTTTTTGCTTCTGTAATCAACCAAGAAGACTGCTCTTTATTTGGTGGGGGTTAGGGGACTCTTCCCCCTGGCCCATGCCTTCCCTGAAGCAATGAATGTAACATCTTAGCAGCTTGCATGTCTTGGGGGGGTGAAATAAATTGATTAAATTTTTTAACATATTAAAATACCGCTAATACAAAAATGAAGAGTATGAGAGTTTGTTGTGCACCTTCATGCCTCTCAGCAAACTATTTATTTTTTATTTTATTTTTTTACTTTAGCTTCTCAATATACATTGTAGTTGATTTTCATGACCCTTTACCCGTTCTTCTCCCCCTCCCTCTCTCTAAAATGTAGATATTGTTATCCCATTTGAAGGATGAACAAACTGAGGCTACATGAGGTTATTTAGTGTGCCTGCTGGTCATACTGGCCATACTGCTAGTCAGTGGCCGAGCTACCTCTCTCTGAATTGTACCTTTTACCTCTCTCTGAAAGCAAAGTTAAAGGTAGAATGTAGTATGAACAACATTTAGAGAAAGCCACAGTGGGTAGTCTTGGTCTTCATCAACTCTAAGTAAATAATGGTGGGAGGGCTTGTAGGTTTAGAGTGAGAGAGGTACTGGTAGTAGCCAAAAGAGGGAGAGCAAGAGGGAGAGTGAGAAAGAGAGGGAGAGAAGTTGAGAATTGGTGGCTAATAAGACTGCTGGCTGAATTTTAATCAAAGCTCGATGACACACCATTTAAGAAGCAGAGCGGCACATGTGGAGGGAAACCAAAACTGATCATCGATGTGTCAGGCATGTAGAGGGGAGTGAAGAGTTTATGGCCCTAGAAAGCACAGTAGAGAAATCAGTGATCATGACCACTAACACAGGATAGTACATAGAAGCCTTATGTTTTTTAATAAGGAAAGTATCACCCAATTTGGAAGTGTAGTGGTATTTCATGATGAGGAAGTAGAGATTGGAGGTTAGCAGGACATAAAAGATGAGGAAGTTTGAAACCATGTGTTGGAGACATTATAATTCCACATAACTTCTCCATATTCTTATTGCCATCTCTTATCCAACGAGTTTGAATCTCAAGTGCCCATGGTTTGAGATGAAACTGGACTGAAGTAGTACCAACTCTCTTTTTCCTTTCATTATACATAGAAAGAAAGAAACAAAAAGTCAAAGACTATGCTGAAGAAAGAATATGACTTTATAGTGATGAGATGTGATTTCAGATGCAGACTTAGTCTCTTGTCTATGATCTTAGATGAAGGAATAATTATATTTGTATGACCACTTGGTTGAGAGGCTTAAGTAAATCTATGATCAGGTGCTTAGCATGGGATCTGGAACATAGCAGGAACTGTATAAATGAAACTCACTTTTTCTATACCTTCATTTATTTAACAGATATTCATAGAGCAGCTAATTTTGTGCTACAAATAATGTGTTAGGATAGGCCACACTGTGCTGCAGTAATGAAGACACACACACAATCTGTTTATTAAACACAATGAAAGTATACTTCTCTCTCTTACTCAAAGTCTGCTGCATGTTTAGGTGGCTTTATAGGGCAACTCTTCTGTGGCAATCCAGACTGCTTCATGCTTTTAACCTAACCACCTTAACACAAAACCTCTGCAAGGATCACCACAGCAAAGAGAGAACTATCCCGAACTGCTCTTAGATACTTCTACCTGGAAGTGACACATCAATCAACTTGCAATCCATTGGCCAGAACTAGTCCTGTGGCCTCATCCTGTTGCAAGGAGATGAATATGGAGTCTTTGGTGCACCCAGAAAGACAGAACTGGATATCAGTGAACACAAGTAATGTCTACCACTAGTCACCTAGGCACTGGGTACTTAGTAGTGAGCAAAATAGATATTATTTATCCTTCCCTTATGGACCTCTTAATCCAGACTGATGTGCTCCTGGGAACACTAGAGCATCTATAAAGAGCCAGGTTTCTGCCCAGGCAAGGCGAGGAACGTGTATAAAGTTATGTGAAAAACGGGAAAAGGTAACAGTCTAGTATAAGTGACAAGTATGAAGAACTTAGAAATCCTCAGTAAACTTACTGAATGAATGTTAAGTGACGAATAAGAAGAAATTTTTTTTTTTTCCCTTTTTGTCTTTTTTCGTGACCGGCAACGGATCGCAACCCTCAGTGTCACGCCCGTACCAGACTGGGACCTGCAACGGGATCGCAACCCTCGGTTTTGTGCCCGCCCCTCGCTCAGCCAGTGAGCCGCTGGTCTGTATGTGGGATCCGAACCCTCGGTGGGAGCGCCACCGCGCTCCCAAGCGGCGCACTGTAGCAGTGCGCCACCGGGCCGGCCCACGAATAAGAAGAAATTTAGGGCCGGCCCGGTGGCACACTGGAGAGTGCGCCGCTTGGGAGCGCGGCGGTGCTCCCGCCAAGGGTTCGGATCCCATGTGGAGACCGGTTCCCGCTCACTGGCTGAGCGCGGTGCGGGCGCAACACTGAGGGTTGCGATCCGTTGCCGGTCACGAAAAAAGACAAAAAGGGAAAAAAAAAAAAATTTTTTTTTTT
>NW_007726215.1:53927-70025 GCF_000696425.1 Galeopterus variegatus | reverse complement strand
AAAAAAAAAAATTTTTTTTTTTTTCCCTTTTTGTCTTTTTTCGTGACCGGCAACGGATCGCAACCCTCAGTGTTGCGCCCGCACCGCGCTCAGCCAGTGAGCGGGAACCGGTCTGTATGTGGGATCCGAACCCTCGGTGGGAGCGCCACCGCGCTCCCAAGCGGCGCACTGTAGCAGTGCGCCACCGGGCCGGCCCACGAATAAGAAGAAATTTAGGGCCGGCCCGGTGGCACACTGGAGAGTGCGCCGCTTGGGAGCGCGGCGGTGCTCCCGCCGAGGGTTCGGATCCCATGTGGAGACCGGTTCCCTCTCACTGGCTGAGCGCGGTGCGGGCGCAACACTGAGGGTTGCGATCCCATTGCCAGTCCCCGGTGCGGGCACGACACCGAGGGTTGCGATCCTGTTACCGGTCAGTAAAAAAGACAAAAAGGAAAAAAAAAAAAAAAAAGAAAAAGAAGAAATTTAGCTCTAAGAAACTAGACGGGAAAGGCAACAGAGAGAGAACAGATATAGGAAGAACAAACACATGGAAACAGTTTATGCTTTTCAAATGTTCTGAATAATATTTGGGAATAAAAGCTGTTCTTGCTGTATCTACTGCTTCCAGTAAGCCTGAAATGTTTCCATGCTGGTCTCTTCTGCCATAGGCAGGGTGTGGAGGAACGAATTCCCAGCCAGACTGTTTCATTCTTACCTAGTTAAAAGTATGGAAATTGTTAGGAAGCTTGGACCCTGACTTATCTTCTAGAATGTTTTGTGATGAATCTATATTGCTTGATTGGCAGCTGTCAAAATATAGAGGGGCCACAGGAAGGGAAGAATTATGCTGCTGTAAGTACTGGAAAGATCACAGAGTTAGACAAAAATCCTATGAGTACAACTTTATGGCAGAAGGTTAGAGAGGGGTGGCTTCTTAAAAACATTAAAAATGATTTATATAAAAATGTTTATTAAAGAAAAGATAAAAAACAAGCAAAAAAAAAAAAAAGAATAGCATTTCTAATACACCCCAGAGGTAAATCCTGTTAACATTTGGGTATAGTTTACCCCAAACTTTTTCTAGGCACAGATCATATAATACATACTTCTCTGTCGCCTCACTTAACAGTATTTCTTAAATATTTTTCCATGTCAAGAAACATTGTTCTGCAACGTTGTTTTTACTGGCTGCATGGTATTGCTTTATATGTTATGTGTCAAAATATATTTATTTATCATCCCATTAGGTCATTTACAGATGGTTGCCATTATAAACAATGCTGTTATGAACATACTCTAGCTGAATTTTTCTGTGCACATATTTAATTATTTTATAGGATAACTTCTAAACTGGAATTACTGGGGCAAAAGTTATACACATTTTAAAGTTTATTACGTACATTACAAATTGCCCTCTAAAATATTGTTTCAACTTACATTCCTGTCAGCAATGGATGGGAGCAGAAGAGTGTTTAGGAATCCATAAATCTACCAGTGTGATTGTAGAGAATTGCATATAGTATTAAATGTATGTGTAATCTTGACAGCTGTTAGCAGAAAGGGGCACTCAGTATATTATCTTTAAATACCTTATCCTATATGCTTTATGCTAAAATCATACATTTGAAAGTTTCACTGTGAATTTCTTAGAAGGGAATTTAAGACAAATTCACATATCTGCTCAATGGGTTCATTAATATTGTGGGCACTGTGGTAAGATTCATGGGTGATACATTGTATATCTAAAATAAGTTCCTTGCTTGACAAAATATATTGAGCTCTGCCATTGAATATCATCTGTGCCTTGATATATGGCTGAGGCTAAATATTTGTGCACATCTTTAACAAGTTGTCTGAATGTTAAGTAATTTCCCATTTTCTGAAAAGATTGAGAAAAATTTTTAGCTAAATTAACTGTATTAAACTTTGAGCAACATCAACGAAATAATCATGTGTACTTATAGTATGTAATCTCCTAATTTAGATATAAATAATATTCTAAAGTGCACATTGTGTAGAATACTTCTAGAAGTATTGCTCTGTTCCCATCCTTATATTTCATGAAGGAATTTTGGTTCAACTCTTCTCCCTTACGTTTTTGACATCAGAGTGGTACCACCTGTTCAGGCAGCTGGCTTGTTTCTACTACTTTTCATCTGGAATTCAATTTAGGTGGTTTGGGGTACAGGACTTTATGAAACTGTAAGATGCCATCACTGGAAATCTTTCCCTAACTATAAAAACCCACTTACTACTCATGATCACCAGTAACCACTTATTCTAGTACTTTTTTAGTGATCTTTAAAATACTTTCTTTCAGCAGCATCCAGCACTTAGGTCATGTCTCCCAAAGTAATTACTAACTCAGTATTAAATTCCTTTGCTTCCGTTTTTACCAGTCCCATCGAGTGAATGACTGCTGAAACTATCCAAAACTCTCATCAGTTTGATGTTGTCTCAGGCTAACGCATCTTCCCCAAATGGTACTTTGATCAAAATAAAGTAATTGAGAGAGTGCCTAATATCATGAGATACTTTATAGGGACTTTAGTATAAAATGCCTCTTTTTCTGATGGATATTTTTGGCGAAGAAAAATCTCACCTTACATGTGGCCGTATATTATGATTTAAACAAAAAGAAAGGGGATTCACACAAATATCTTTTGTGTTCTTACACAAAGTGACTATTGAATATGAAAGCTTTTGTCCACCTATAAGAAATATCTAAAGAATACAGTAGGATTATAATGCATTTGTCATGTGTAGAAACACTGAAAATAGTGGTTCATAAAGATGCTGCTTTGAAAATACTCACATTGGAATCTTTTAAGAACTACAGCCTCTACCCAGTTAAACCTCCTCCCAACCCAAGTCACATCTACTTTTATTTAAATACATAAATAAATTAATAAATAACAGCAGGAAATATTTAGAGTAGATGGCCTCTTGGGGATCCATAGCAAAACTTTTTGACACTTAAAATGAAAAATTTAGGGAACTGGGTGGCTGGAGTTCCCTATAGTGTTACTCCCCTTTAAGATATATTTTTTTAGGTTATATTGCTTCCATTCTTTTCATCTAAGTATTTCCAAGAGAATCAGACTAAAACAATATTTTACAGATTAGGTGGTAGCTATTTGATTGATATGGTTAAAGATAACATATGGTGTATTCTTTACTTTCAAAATCTTTTGAAGCTTTGTTCTTGCCCACAGCAGTAGTATACATGAGAACTATCCAAAAATTTCCCAATAGTACCTGTATGTAATAATACACATTATCTTAAAAAGCAATGAACATTTTGCCATTGCATTCTTTATTATTTGAAGTAAATCAAACAGAGAAGATACAGAGCTTAAAATAAATTGTTATAGAATTCTAATTCTATAAGATCGTACAGTCTCATTAGGTTATAAATGCTGTTTTAAAATTTTAATTAGAAGATGCATTTGTTTTAATTCATGGTACTGAAAATATTGACTGAATTGTGAATTAACACATTTAGGGTTGCAGATGTCATTTTTCATGAGATTTCCTGATTTATGTAATTTTCATATTTCATATAGCAGTTTGATCAATTTACAGATTTACTTTACATAATGAGTTGGTAAATGAGAAATTCAATTGCTGATATATAACTATTTTTTGTAATATAAAAAGTTTTAAATTCTGAATTATAAATAAAACAAATATTTTGAAGACATCTGCTTCACATCTGTCTGAAGGAAGATAATTTAAAACAGTGTAATTAAATGCAAGAAATACTGAAATATTCACACCTTAGAATGTAAAAAAAAATTCATTTCATTTTAATATGATTTCTTGAACAGGAGAATTTTAAAAATTTTTGTGTCCTCTAGCCTCTCATTCTGTCATTACAAAGAAGACCAACAAGCTAAACAAACAAACAAACAAAAAAATCCATGTTTTCCAAAATCTCTACTAAATGATAGAATTATCTTTACCTCTATTCTTCTGTATGTTGAAGAACCTCCATTCCTAAGTTAATACTCAGAGGACATAGACTCAGACCTGCCCCCTTTGATGTATTTATAATTCTCTGTTCAATAATTTAAAATGAGAGATTAGTGAGAGGCCCTGTAATCTCACTACCTAAATTGTGCGTTCCTTGTGGACACAAAGGGGCTCGGTAAATGTGAGAGGAAGGTATTCAGACCCATGGAAATGAAAAGCATTTTTGGTACATTCTCATGATCAGTAGAGAATCACCCTTTGAAGATTGTTTTTTTCTTTTAAAAAAATCCCCTGTGTTAAATGGAAAATTAACCATTTTAGGAGAAAGGAAAACACATGATACTTTCTGTAATCTAATCTTAAGATGTTTAAAAAAAGACAGATTTAACAAAAAGCTGCATGGCCATAAAAGCTCAATAGGACTGGATTTTGATAATATAAGAGAAGTCTGTAGATGTCAAAGTAGTGCTGTTGCTAAAGTGTACGGCTATAGGGAGAAATCTCTGCTTGCATGCCAGAGGTTCCCCTAACCAGCAATAGACCACGGAAAGAATTGATACTGTGAGAAGTGAGTCCACACTTCCTAACACATAACCTAAGATAACATGAGTTATATTTTGTGTGTTTATTTCCAGGGAACATGATAAAGATCCAGAAAGTTTTTTTAAAGTATTAATGCATCTTAAGGACTTAGGACTCAATTTCCACGTCTCTGTCCTTGGAGAAACCTTCACAGATGTCCCAGGTACCTCTTCTGAATTTTTTTAAGATGTATTTTTATAGATAACATAAGCTGTACAACTTAAGTATTAATTTGCATGTTTCCCTTTGTTGGAATAATCAAGATGAGCACTGTTAACCAAAAGATTATACGATGGCATTAAAGTCTGATTCAATTAAAAAAATACTTAAGTAAGCATTCTTTGATTTAAGTTGAGAATGTGAAGTCATCTCTTTTATCAAATATGGTTTATACAATGCATCTTGACGTAAATAAAATATTGCTGTAGGCATATTTACACTTAAGGAAAGTGGGAATTTATAATTGGATATACAACTTTTCACCTCTGGGGTCACTGGTTTGTATCCTATTCACATTGGTAATGTCTGGAATACATTACCATCTGTTAGGTGGCCTATATAAAGCATTTTGGCATCTAACTTGTAATTTGGAATGGCCCACAATCTATATCATAGTTGTCATTGGTCCATGCCTTTTTTATTGAACTCGAGAAAGACAAAAATTAGAAACTGATAGCAGCAGGTCTTCTCATTCTTAATGCCATGTGGAGCCTTTTCAGGGCCATTTCCTTTGCCCTGCATCCTCACTGATCATGTTTGGGTCAGTAAGATGAGCATTCTGACACCTTTCATAAGCACTGAAGTGTTCGTGTTTTTTAAACTTCAGGTGTTCGGCATTGTTTGAAAACCAAATACAAAAAAATTCAGAAATGACCTTTGCCATTGGACATTATAATACTTAAGGACCACCTCAATTTTACTCTCACTAGCAAGTGCTTCTTGATTCCAGTCCAGTGTTAGGAAATATATATCTCCAACCTGTACCTCTGTAGCCTCATTTCTGAGGCTTCTCTTCTGCCCTCTGCAGATATGACTACCAGTCTTTGCTCAGTTTCTCCAAGGCATCAGGCTTCTTTAGACTTTTGGACATCTGCCTGTTTATTTCTATTTTATTCTTTTGATCCCAGCTCAGGGATATTTTCTTTCCATGTGAAGCTTTGTCATGGTCTCTCAGCACCTTATACTTTTTCTTCTTGGTGCTTACTTCAGTTTCGAATTATATATGTGTAAAAGTTATCTTACACATACACACTAGAATGTAGGTGCTGTGAAGACAGGGAATGTGTGTCTTACTCCTTGCTATATTCCAAAGCTTAGTGCAGTGCCTGACACAATGCTGGAGCTCAATGAATATTTATTGGATAAATGGGTAGAAATAATGTATACTCCCTACCCTCAAGGAATTTATAGTTTTGTTGAGGAGAGAACAGTTGTGCATATGCACAGGAAACAGAGAGTGAAACACAAGATAATATAATATATTAGAACTGACACGTGGCTTAGAGTGTTAATTGAAAAGCTAGTACCTGAATAGCCAGAAAAGAAGAATTAGGTATCCAAAAGGGAAAACAACATGGTCAAAGCACATACCAGTAAACATTTTAGATATTGTATTTAAATGAGAGAAAAATTTTAATTATTGTTCTGTGAGTTCACTAATCCAAGTGGAACAGGAGTTTCCTTTCTAAGGAAGTTAATATGTAACTTACACTCTTTGGGTAGGGCCAAAATACAGAGGATCTGAATAACTGAAGTAGATTGGGTAAAGGTAAGGAATTAGGGAGCCTAGATCTTGAACAGGAAGAAATAGACGCAATTTGTAGTTTAGGAAGCTGTATATTGCACTGATATGTATGCAGAATTGCAGTAAGACTCTATAGTGGTGATCCAGTGTGACTCTGTGAGATGGTGGGAGAGAGATTAGTGAGAGGGCTGGATGAGAGAGAGATTCTCAAGGAAGACACACAAAATAATTTTGTAGATGAATGATTGTAGAGAAAGAAAGAAAGAAAACGTCAGCTCATTTGCAAAGCTACTGAGTTCAGTTTTGTTTGTGCCAGCTTTAAGGTGTTTGTGGATGGACTGAGAAAAGAGGTTGGAGGAAATCCCTGAACAGGCTTCTTAGCCAGTTTTACCATTGGGTAATTTTAGGCTACCACTGTAAAAACGGCTAGGTTTTTACTCAGAGGTATCACAGCTCTCTCCTCCCACACATTGACATTGAGCTATTTAGAGCAACATGAAGGGTTGAAAGTGGAGTAGGGAGCAGTGAGAGATCCAAGTATCTAGTGCTCAGTAATTACAGATCCAGTCTTAGTGCTCACTTTTGATTCCCTTTACATACTTATGAAGCACTGTGGAAGGGAGATTCTGCAGTGAGCAGGACTCAGTCTCTTCCTCAGGGAGCTCGATGTTGGGGAGACATTTATATATAATTAACAGGTAACTAAGATGCTGTGAAATACTTATGGAATGCTGTGGAAGGCCACAAGAAGGGATTTCATATTGTCTATGTACTTGCTTCTGTTACTTTAAGTCTTGACTGGGGTTCTTTTCTGGCTCAGCCATTGGTCCTCCTCTGTAATTTCAAATATGAATTAACTCTTTATGGCCACAGCACTTCACCTTGTACACAGGGGGAGTCCAAGTGTTGAGTGCATAAATGACCCTATAGCTTTACAGTTTATGCCCTTAGAAGGCCACTTTTCTAGTTTGTACGCCAAAGCTTTTCTAACATGCCATTCTGTGTAACTTCAGCCCATTGATACCACCCGTCTGATTTATTTAACAAATACATAGCACTTCCTGTATTCCAGGTGTTGTTCTAAGCCATTTACAAATACTAACTCTTTAACTCTCTGTAACAATCCTATTTAGTATTACTATCTCCATTTTTTCTCAGGTAGGGAAACAGGCACAGAAAAATTAAGTAAAGTCGCACAACTAGGTAGTGCTTTAATCATTATACATGCTGCCTTTTCATGTTCTTATTTTCTGACCCAACTGTTTCTTTAACTTTAAACATTAATTTTTTTCCCCTCCTCACAATCCAGCACTCCTAATCTCTTATCTAGCTCTCCCAAAAAGACAGTAACCTAGCAGACATGCATTTCTTTGCCTGTTGTCTCTTCTTGGTGCTACATAAGCATATCTAAAACCCATATCATAAAACCAACTTATATACTGTGTAATAATTACCAGCCAAAAGTAGTACTCTCAACGCTGTCAAATTTGCTGAGAAGTAGTTTTCTTGTAAATAATTGCAATAATAATTATTATTATGCTACTAATAGCTACCATTTATTGAAAGATTACTTCTTACCTGATCCTTTGCCTGGTTATTTCATGTAATGCTCATGGTAATCCCAATGTGGTAGATATTATTATCCCATTTTATAGGTATAGAAACTGACACTCTGAAATCTTAAGTAACTTTGATTACATTGCCTGTTAATTAGTCAAACTTTTCTTTCACATGCAAGCCTAGATGGATTGGAAAACCAAGAAAGGTTTAATATATGACAGCAGGACCATTAATTATTCTTTATCCTACTTTATTCTCTTTCCCTTTCCACAGAGCTCTTGGGGAAAAATAGCATACCACTGAGTGATAGCATTAGTGCCACCAAGTTTTACTGCTCTTTTTGATGAAGCAAACAATCAGCATTAAATTTTTTATGAAAATTCTAAAACTATAATACAGCAGCTTTGTAGAGTCTTCATACTGTTGATTATTTTTAAGTAAAAACTATGTTGTTGTAAGGTTTTGTAATCTTTTTTCTGAAAAGTATAATAGAATTAAGATTATCAGTTACAGTTTATAGCTCTACAGTTCATAGCTCTTTTGTGTCATCACTTCATTTTACAAAAGAGGAGAGGACATTTTCCAAAATGTCTGACTGTGCTAGACATTTAGGATGAAATGGTGAATAAAGGAAACATGTTCTGTGACTTTTGGAACTTGTAGTCTCACTTCAGTGCTTTTTCATCACTTACTAGAATGTGCCTTAACAACACTAGACTTGACATTTCTTGAGCACTTAGCATGTGCCAGGCACTGTTCTAGGCCCTTTGTGCATTTGCTTATTTAGTCTTCATAACAGTGCCAGGCACTGTTCTAGGCCCTTTGTGCATTTGCTTATTTAGTCTTCATAACAGCCCTGTGAATTATGCACTGTTCGAATTACCATTTTACGGCTGTGAAAAGTAAGATGCAGGGAGGTTAAGCCACTTGCCTGAAACCACCCAGCCAGTCAGTTAGGAAACCACAGTTCAAACACTTTCAGTCCACCTCCAAGGCCAGTGCTCATCCTGTGCTCATCCTGTGCACTACATCCTCTCAATCATTTCTGTTTTACAAGTAAGAAAGCAGGAGATGATAACGGTGAGAAATTCCTTGCCATTGATGTGAAATCATTCTCATTTTCTCTGGTAATCTCTTTGCAAATGGAAAATTTAAAAAACAAACAAAAAACCTCAAATTCATTTCCTAAATATCTTCCCCCTTATATGTTAACATGGATTTCCTCTACTGTCTTCTGTCTTCATCATGAGAAAGGTGTCAAAAGCAATACGAAGTGAAAAAATATGCCAAATAACACTTGGCACATATTTAGTGTTCGATAAATATTATTTGAATGAGTGAATAAATGAGTTTGGTATAATAGAACAGTACAATTTACATACCTTTTCAAGTATGTAGAAACCTACATTGAAACAGTTTCCAAATACTAAAGAGTTACTGAATGAAAATCGAAAAGTTTTCAGGACAGAACCCTAAAACCTCAGCAAGTTCTAGGTGGTTTTATATTTTATTTTCTGTTTTAATATAGGTGACCTTGATTTAATGTAAATCTATTTTTCTGTCTTTTTCTCATCTTTCACCTCTACGTCAGTCAGAATAAGCTGGGTTATGTGAAGATAACAGACAACCTTAAAATGTCAGTGGCTTAAAATACATAAGATTTATTCTTTGTTCATGCTATATGTATGTTTACAAGGCTACTTCAAAAACTTCATGTAAAAATAGAATTAAAAGATAATATGAATCTTTCTATGAACTTTTTGAAGACCCCTCGTATTGGAGGTGAGCAAGAATGTTCTACTCGTAACGGTCACTCAGGGACCCAAGCTGACAGAGAGACCCAAAAATCAGCCTTCTCAAACATTACTAGTTGCCATGCCAGAAGGAAGAGAAAGCTCAGGAGGTTCTCCCATCAGCAGTTAAGTGCGTTGGCCTAGAAGTGTCATGAAGTTTCACTCAACTCATTGGCCAGAACTTGTTTCAAGGCACTGCCTAACCATAAGGAGGCCAGGAAGTGCAATCCTGCTTGTGCCCAGAATGGAAGAGAACAGAAATATTTGGTGAACTGCACTACTGACCATCCCAACTCTTTAATATACATCATGGTCTGTGGCTTATCAGAGAGAAAGCCGTGCCTGTCCAAAATTTCTACCTTAATCTGAGGCTATCCTGACTGAGTAAAGAGCTCTTAACAAACATTAGAATATTGCCTGCAATCTTCTTGCTGGAAACAACCCAGCTGGCATATGAAAACACATCTAGCAACTGTGTCCCATAAGGCAGAACAGGTATCAAGTGGAGGTGGCCTCTGGAAATAGAGTTAATTATCACTTACAGGTGACTTGGCATTTTGAAAATCTTGTAGTGGTTGTCACCAAGGGTCTCCCCTCCCCCTGGGGACATTTGGCACTGTCCATAGAAGTTCTTGGTTGTCACAGTTGTTACTCAAGGGGGTGGTGCTCTTGGCATGTAAAGGTAGAGGCAGGGATGCTGCTAAACATCCTACAGGCACAGGATAGCTCCCACAACAAAGAACTATCTAACCTAAAATGTCAGTGCCAAGATTAAGAAACTGATTTATAGATATTGAAGACAGCAAACTGATTTGGGCCTGGGTCCTGTAGCTGTATAGGTTAACCTCAGTTAATCCATCTTTGCAATAAAAAGGAGGAGATGCAGAAGGAAAATAATAATAAAACCACCTGCCCTGTTCACTTCAGGGAGTTATAAAGAGGATTTCAGCACAGTTAGATAATTTGAAGGAAAGTACTTTCTAAGACTCATGGACTTCCCTTGAGAGTTTGTATATGGAGTGAGTTTTTCATGTATTTTGGATTCAAAGAAGACATTAATGATGCTGTACCTTAAAAGTTCATTGTATTTTTATTCAGAAAACTAAAAGATCATTCTGCTACATAAAGCATCTATATCAGACTCCATGTTACAAATGAACCAAAAAGCCTAGAAGCTCCTCAATGCAAATATTTGAGTTTTGGCCAGTACTCATGACAAGGTCACATTGTTAGCCCTTGAGATGATTTTTTAAAAAAGCAAGTGCTTAAGATATCAAAGCAATGGAATGTGTTTGTATACTTAGTAATTTCCCACAAATGGTAATTCAAAACAGAATATTCTTTTCTGTGAACAGCCAAAGGCTAACACAATGGTTCTTCTTTCTATATTGCAGACATGATGGGAGAAGGAATTTTAGCTTTAGACATTAGGGAGGCCAGAAAAGTTGCAAGGAAACTAAGAACCTGAACTATGGTTTTGGCAGACAGAAGTCTTTCTGGTTCACCTTTAATTTGAAGTTAAGAATAGTATGTGGAAGGCTTCTGGTTAGTATCTGGCATGACAGTGGTTATTACTGTGATCTTGGCATGTTCCTGATTCTTGGCTCTGGAGTCAAATGTTGGATAATTATATAACATTTCCCTTCCCTCCCACTTCCTCCTTCATTCAGCTCCCATCTACTGTCTCATTTTCAACAGAGTAGTTACACTAAGGGGGAAATACTGGAAAGATTCTAGAAACACAAGTAACATATACATTAATAAAAAAGCTTAAATTTTTGCTATAAAAGGAGCCCAGCAGAAGGAAAGCTATTAATATATTGATCAATGTTGAATTATAAGATTATATATGAGATGAATTCAGATTGAATAAACATATTCTCTCCAGACCATACCATTCCCTAAGCCTATTCCTTTTATTTGTATTTTTTTAATTTTGTCACTATTCACTATCCTAACATAAAATTATTTACTGAGTTCCCATTATGGTCTTGTACCATGTAAAATATTGTGGCTACCAAGAGAAGACGTGGTTTCTTCCCTCTAGAATCTTACTGTCAGATTGAGAAGCAAAAATGTTTATATACACTTTATTATAACATACCTTGTTTATATTGTAGCATTTTAAATAATTTTGAAGTATTATCTCATAAGCTTAGGAGCAACACTTACAGCAGTCTAGTGATTTAGATAATCAAATATGTATTAACATTTTAAATTTATAGCCAGGGAAAATACTTGTATTATCTCCAATTTAATATCATGGGTCCAATTTAATAGCATGAGGTAGATTCTCAGGAGACATAGCCACCTTCACATGATTCTTAGAAATAGGCATATAGCTATTTTCCCAAAATATGATCGATGAGGTCAGTTTCCCAAGAATCTGAAATTCAAATTGAAGTCTTCTGTCTCCCATTTCTTTACTGAGATAGAGAAAACAACAAAACATAAAGGGAAAAGTAAGGAAGACTCAAATAAATGTAAACATATATGCTCCTAAGAAAGAATAAATGCTATAATAGAAATGACCATATCTCTTAAGATAATTTATGAATTTAGCAAGATTCCAGTTAAGGTACCAGAATATTACTTTATACATCTTGACAAAATAGTTCTAAAATTTAAACAAAATAAATAAATGAGTGGACACAATATCAAAGAAATAACTTATAAAGGAATCATAAAGGAAAACATGTTCTACACCAGATTCAGAACATGTATGAAGTGTTAGCTTTTAAAGAGTGCTTTACAGATTAAAAACATGAAAGCAGAAACATGGGCAGAAATGGAGAATTCAGAAATAAACCCAACTTGTGTATATATTTAATATGCATTAACCCTTAGGATAACAAAATTTAATAAAATACTTATGCCAGGTCTAAAACATAATATTTTTCTTAGTAAAAACAAGAATTTGAATAACATAAATAACATCTATGGAATAAAAACAGATTATATATTATATGCTATATATTTATTTCTTAAATATATAAAAAATACATGCTTCATTTTTTACATGTATATACATATGGACATACAGCAAATGAAGCATATATTCTAAATATATATTATAAATGAAGCTTTGCAATAGTATCAGTACATTATTTTAAGTGCAATAATCCAGTGAACTCTTACTCCATGCCAAGGCTAGGCTTTTACTTTGGTATCTTACTTTATATCATGACAGTCCCCTCAATAGGTATAATTACTCTCCCCTAGGTACAGGTAAGGACACTGAGGCTTAAATTAAATAACTTGACTGAGATCATACAGCTAATAAACTATAGAAATGAAGATATCAGAAGAAATAAATACTAAATCAAATTTTAGAAAAAAATATTTAATTTTAGCAGTAATGAAATAAACATAAATACAGAGAATTTATGAGAGAACAGTTGCACTGACCAAAGCAATAAAAGTAAAGGATATCATACCTAAGTCAAGCCAACTTGCAGAGCAATATCTGCATGTGTGGTGATGGCAATGTGAATTATCTTTCCTGAGCCTTATGAATTACTGTACCCTTCGTTTAACTCAGTAATTTCACACTAGAGAATATATCCTATGAAAATAATTCCAAGAAGTAAAACAGATGACAAAAGTTATCCTTGCCTCATTCCCTTCTCTGCTGTTCCATTGGCAACAGGTTGCTAAGATTTTATTCATTCTTGATCCTCTGCCTCAGTTTGCTTCTGTTGCCTCTTCTCCAGTTCTTGCCTTTATCTTCTGGGACCTTGACTCCTACAAAGGCTTCAAATTGGTCTCCCAGCTTCTGGGCATTTTGACATTCAGTTCTTTTTCCTACTATTATCAGTGTTCTTTCTAAACCAAGACCATCCAAGAAGAGAATCATAATGGTATAACAATAAGTATCTGTCTCATAGATTTTCTGCAGGATGAACTTAAATTTCTTTTGTAGCAAGTGACATTCTTCAAAATCTTATACCAGTCTAGTCCCTCGTGAATTCCGATATTCTCTGACATTTCCTGAATAAATCTGTACACTTACCCACCTCTATGTTTTGCATCACTTGTTTAAAGTCCTCTCCCCCGTCCCATATAGGCACACTCATACCCTTTCTGCACCTGACAAAATCCCAACTCTAGAGGTGCTTCTTATCCTATGCTTTCCTTTTCCATCTTCTTCCTTAGTGCTCCATAGCACTCGTATTCATTCTATCAGGTGCAAAGCACGTACCACGCTGCCCTGTGATCACTTTTCACTTGGCTGCCATATGGAGCTGTGGTGTAATCAACTGCAAGGCACTTTGTAGGTGAAGAGTACAATTTCTGAAACAGAGTCATTTGTGCAGAGGAGGCATCTGCTCCTCTGGTTGCAGGGACCAGCTACACTGGCACAGCTCTCACTGACACCCTGACAAGGGTGAGGTTCCCATTCAGTACTCCTTTCCTTTCTCAGAAAAGCTTTAACTCTGCTGCTGCCCTTCCTTCTCAAATGGTCAGGAGATTTCAGTAGACATAAGTTACTGGTAACTCACTTTCATCCCTCAGTGTGCCCTGTAAGAATTGGGCTTTTTTCTATGGTCCCTCCCAGACATACCATCCCCTGGCTTAAAGTCTACTCCTGAAACTTCTGTAAGTGGAATATTTATCTTTTCTACTGAAAGTAGACAGTTCAGTTCAACTCTCAAAGCAAAATCATTTATCCATCCTACCAGGGGGAAGACTATGAAGATAATATGTTCCAGAGTACAACTCCCAAAACATCTCTTAAGAAACTGTTCTCAAAAGTTATAACTATGAAAACAGTAGTGAGGAAAAATGTTCTTTCATTTTTATGAACTGTCCTCAAAGTTTATGAGAGATGTGCATTTGGGAAAGACACAAGGAAATAATTGATAATTAATGGAAAAGATCAACACGTTAATAGACAAATAGGAAATTGGAAACAGATCCTAATTTTGAAAGCCTGTATGTATATGACTTAGGGTTGATAGATTGGAGATCTTAGAATGTAGCTGCTATATATTGCCTTGATATTTTATCTTTTTGAGTTCCTGTAGTTGTACATGGTCATGATTTGGAGTGTGGAATAGTTAAAATAATATTTGCCCCAATAAGGGACTATGGTGGAAGGCCTGCCTGTTTTAACACTCCTCTTTCCTACCATGCTCATCAGAACAGGAGTGACAGAAAGCAGCACAACAGGGAGTGAACGTCTAGATCCAGCTAACAAGGTTTTCCTGCTATATCTCTCCTTGCATAAATTGTCACATTTGTAAAATGGGAACCATCACAGATATATGCTGCACTAGAATGAACACTGTCCTAGAATTTATAAGGCTCAGTGTCTAGTCCCAGCTATACCACTGATTAGCCATGTTAACACTTTCAGCCTTCCTTTACTCATTCATAAAATGAAGTCATCCAAAAGAGTTTAGAATTAGAAGAGACCTTGCAGATTAGGGTTTCTTAGCTTTTAAAATGAGGTACATACCCCCACCCCCAAGAGGATTTCACATACTGACACTTTCTGAAATTGTTACTATGGATTTCACATACTGACACTTTCTGAAATTGTTACTATGAAAATAAGTATAATAGTTATGATTTCTCAGAACTCATCTTATTTTATGTCACCGTGCTGATATCTATCTTCACTCCCAATCCCAATCTGCATCCTCAGGCAGTTGAGAACTATTGAACTTGGCCAGTGACAATTCTTCCAGCCACCTTACTGTATGTTTTTGATCCTATCATTGTCTGTCATTCTGTCTTTACCTCCAGGTACCCTCACAGGTCTTTTACTTCCCTCATTGAATTCATTTTTACTTAGGTCTTTGTGGGGCTGACTAAAGTTGCCCACTGTTCTATCCTGTAAGTCTTTGCTAACTTAAACTTTCTAAACATGAGCTCCATATATCTCACCTTCTCCTCCTCTCCTGCCCTTATCAAATAAAGTACAGCCTCATTGTTCCTCCCCTCCCAGTGTAGTTTCAACTACCCTCCTAGCCTTACTTCAATCTTTATATGTGTATATCCTGAGATGTAGCCTTGATTATTCAGTGTTCCCTTAAGATAAGCTCACATGTCACCACCCAGAGCCCTTCCCTCCTCCTCTGTCAAAGTTCAACCCATCTTCCAAAACTCATCTAAACCAACTCTCCCTGACCTCTCAAATGAATATACTACCTCCTTTCTTTGAGTCTCCATGGCTTTTGTTTGGACTTAGCAGTGTATTTGCCATATTTCAATAACAAAAGATTCCTGAGGATAGCAGTTGTATCTTATCTTCATGTAACCCAGTGATCCTTAGACAGCAGTGTTTTCAATCTTTTGACCATGATCGACACCAAGGTATACATTTACATTGTGGCTAAGTGTACCCATGATTATAGGTATATATATATATATAATTGAAACAAAGCTTTTATAACATAATACATATTCTTATTACATCTGATGCACTCTGATGTTTTCTTTCTTTTCTATTTTATTTCT
>NW_007726215.1:33927-48927 GCF_000696425.1 Galeopterus variegatus | reverse complement strand
GCAGATGATTTGTTAATTGGAATAAAAAGGTCATTTACTAGTCATTTTAACAATAGATCAATTGGAACCCTATTTATTATTTAACTGGTAGTGCATAAGAATTGAAATGATGAATAATTGTATTATTGTCATGAGATAATTTTCTTCAGAATAACAGAATATGAGAAACTTATGAGAATGAATTTTATAAATTTGTTTTAAAATTCTTTGGGCTGTTAAATATATCTTAAAACATAGCCCTGATCTAAATAATATATATAATGTTTAGTATTTTAACAAGTCAAAAATATACCCAAAAGAGATGGTTTTTTGTTTTGTTGTTTTTTTTTTGATAAATTTTAAACATAACCATGCATATGATAATTTATAAATAAAGATGAAATTCAAAATTTGTAAATTTTTTTCTTTCTAAATCAAATAATGCCATTTCTATCTACTGTATTTTAATTAGCAAAGGTTTTTTGAAAATGGCATGGTACATACTCACAGAATGACTCAAAAGTGTAACTTGGCCTGTGATTTTTCTTTCAGAGAACAGAATACACTAATTCAAATCCATTATTGAAAAGCAGATAACGTGCACTTTCTGAAATGCCTGTGACTTCACTCTTTTGATTTTATGTAATTATAAGAGAATGTTCATATGTATTTGCTTTTCAATTGGCACAGCATTTTAAAACTGGCTGTCTTCAGATAAAGTGCATATTTTCTTTGGTTCATAAAGAATATCACGGGTTTATGCTCAAAACTTTTGTTAATGTTTTATAATGCAGTCACAGTGTAGTTTATAGCTGTGCTTACAATAAGAATTTCTATGTGTACCCTCTATATGTAGAGAAAAATATTAGATATTAGTTTGGATTTTGAAATTAATAACTGGTAACTAGAACCTATGCCTTTCTACTCTGTTATCTTGTAGCTTCTATAAGTTCTCAAGCAAACTTTGAATTCAATATTTTTTCCAAAATTTGCAGCTCAAAGTAAATATTTTTCATTTAAACTAATTTCAGGTAACAAAATAGGGAAAATACCATCCACTTAAAAATAGCTTAAATTGCATGTACTTTGTCCCAGTAAATAAACAAGGTAAACATCGACATGACTTCAAATTATTCTTGGGTTAAAAAAATGGGCAGTTCAAAATAGATTCCACCTTTGGTCAACATTTTGGATGCAATTCAAAGTTTCTCATAAAATAAACATATTTTAAAGAGTGTTTTGAATTTTACTGCATAATTTCTAGCCAACAAGTGACAGTGGTATCTTTAAAGTTTATTACATGTCAGATCAATAGCCATTATGCAGAGCTAACACAATCATCAAGATGCAGTATCATCCCTCTACTTAACCCTTACTACTGTGACATGAAGTAAAACTTCCCATAGGTGGTCCATGAGGAAGTCATCTCACAAATCACAAAGTGAAACTTTCGTGTTTGTTTAACAATAAAAGTATTCTTTTCTGATAAAATGGAATGTGAGCTGGATTTTTAGTCAAGAAAGCAAAATGTTCACTTAAGTAATCCCCATGAGAGTTTTTCAACAAAAGGGGGAGAATTTTACATTCTGCATAACAAATTGTTTTGAAGCATGAGCTTAAAATGAAAATGCCCCATTACAACAGATTGTAAATTTTTTTCTGATGCTTTTAAAAGTGCCTCGATCATTTCTACGGCTACATTGCTAAAGTTAAGTATTTGCTATTTTATTTAAACATTTTTGAGAAATGAACATTCTGAGGCTTTGCAGCATTATTAAGAAAAGCTGTCCATACTTTACCATGTTGTTACATTTGTTTATCTGCTGATTATAAAATGTGTTAAACAGTATTTTAAAAACAAAAAAAAAATGCAGAGCTGCGCTTTGATTAATTCAGTGAACAAAACATATGCTGTTGGTTCTGTTCTATGAATTTCATATATGATCAATAAAATCTTTTAAAAGAGCAACTTTGGCTTTTAAGATTGTACTGCCGACCGTGATTTTTTGCCCTAGTTAACTCTGGGCTCGTACTGTTAACTTAGGCAAACAAAACCCTTTTCTGGCTATTATGGTAATGTCTTTTTAATATATTCTTATCCTTTCTAAAATTTCTTTAGGTTGGAAGCTGTGTACTGTGGTTGTTACCCAGTTTGTCCCAAAGATCTGGTTTATCCTGAGATATTTCCAGGTAGCTGCTTTAATTTTCATCTCTGTTGAGATTTAATACATGATTTATGCTAAATTAGAAAGTTTGAAAATAAACTTAGGCAGGAGCAATTGTTTATTTGGCAAGTCAACATGTTAGTGTTAAGGAAAATTTTATGTGTTTTAATACATTAGAGTAAGCTTATATTTACCATCTGTTCTTTTAAGATAACAAAAAAGCAAGTTTTCAAATAGCATTCTTCATTGTTAGCATACACATCCCATAATGATAGGTTTTTATAAGCAGGTCAGTGTTGCTGCAATTGCTTACAGATTTTTTTTAATGATATACACAGAGAAAAATCAAGGACTGAAAGTCACACCAAATTATTTAAACAATTGACTAGCTAATAATATGCAACTGTTGTACAGGGTACATACGGCTATAGTACCAATTCTTTGAAACAATTCTCATCACTAAATATATCACATATGCATTGTGTTACATTAGAATAATGTATTTTAATCACCCAAAGGAGATGTCTAAACAGCACAACTACACAGTCTTATTTAGCATTAAACATCCTTGTGAGCTGAGGTAACCTTATAAAATCATGCTTAAATAATGTAAAACACGAGGCGGCACAGAGCAATATGCATTTTTAATTAGTAAAGTGACTAATATCAAGTGTGTGCTTTGAGGTTTTTGTTTCATTAAAAATGTATCTGTTTTTCCTGCAGCTGAATATCTGTATTCTACACCTGAACAGCTTTCAAAAAGGCTCCAGAATTTCTGCAAGAGACCAGATATTATAAGAAAACATCTCTATAAGGTAGTTATTGAGAAGAGATTTACATGGTATGAATGCCATATTGAAGTACAAAGAAAAATCTTTAAAAAAAAAAAAACATTTAATTAACATACTAATGTTTAAAGGAAACATGCTAGGGAGGGATATTAGTTGTTACACTAACAAGGATTAATTAAACTGGATGCCAGTTGTATTAACCTAGGTCTTATGAAATACGTGCACTTAATGCACGGTACATGCTTTTTTTTAAATTTACTGTTTTCTAAGATAACTGTCCTTTACATTTAGCCCCACGAGGCTTATAAAAATGAACCTGGATTAATGTAACTCATTAGTTTAAAAGGAAGTAAAGGAAAGATTCTACAATTATACTAATGAGGATAAGCCTTTCTTCCCATCATAATGAAATCTTTAGTCCTCAAAAATTCAGGTGAATGACATTAGTAAAGTTTGGAGTTCATTTTTGAATTACTATAAAGATGATTTTCCAGAACTGAATATTTCCCTTGTCCAGTTTAATAAAATGATATAAAAATCCTCAGTTTGCTTAGAATTAGACTGTTGGTTTCATCTCTGAATGGCAAAGGCAAAAGGAAAACAGTATAAATAGCACCATCATTCAGTTCCCTCATTCATTATCTTTTTTCCCTTATTTGAATCAAGAATTGTACATTGTCGAAATAACAACACAAAGAGGCCCTACTAGAAGTCTAAGTAATTGAAGTAGGATAAATCTGCTTTACGAGTTGAAGGTGGCTCTAGGCCATGAGTAATATACCTTTTTATATTCTTTGAATGTAGCATCTTCATTTTACATAAATTCAGTATAGTTTACAACCCAGCAGTTTTATAATCCAGCATATTTTAATTTTCCTATGTTAATATATAACCTTCTATATGAAATACAGTTCTCTGCCTTTTTTCTTTCCTTTTCCTTTTCATGGCCTAAAATACATATTTACATAGTGATACATCAAAACATGACTTTGTTTCTGCAGGAAACAGTTAAACTTCAAGAAAAAGGGAGAGAACCAAAAATGCAATTTAACACCCAATTTCAAGCTCATTATCTTTCATTGTCTATTAACTTGGCAATGGTTCAGAAGGTAGCTCATAATAGTTTAAAATGCTGACTGAACAGTTCCAGACTTCAGTATTACTCCTTGAGTCAATACTATTGTATTGTATACACAGGAAGCTTCACAGAGAAAACAGTCCTCCAAGGTTTACCTCAATATTTCCTAATTTCTAAAATTCAGTAGCAGTTTTCTTTGTATAAAATATTAGTCAAAAGTTTCCCATGTGATCCACTGTCAAAATATGCAGATTATGAAAACTGAAGAAATAGAATGAGTACAAATGGATTCATTTTCTGTATATGACACAAAGCTATTTTCAGTGAGTTCACAGTCATATTATTGTTTTATTTCTTTTTTTTTCCTTCAGGTGTATTTTTGGTGAAGTATTTGTAAACGTGTTTCCATGAACAAAATTTATCAGTTTTTAATGTAACTCTCGTTTAGGCCTTATTAACCCTGTTATTTTGCATCTGCAAATTTTTAATCATTTCAAAAGTTACTGCAACAAGTTTCTTCTAGTGAGAAGAGAAAACAGTTCTCCAGCTGAAATATTTTAATACAACTACTGCCATAAGACAGCTATAATTATTTATTTTACAAACAACTTCTGGAAAAATTCTGAAAGAATGTCACTTAGTGGTATGCTATAAATATACCAAATTGTTCCTCCACAGCTTAAAAGATAATCTATACCATAAATGTTATTTCACTAAACTATTACATGTTAGTACTCACATATATCTTTAGTTTGTACATCATAAAAGTCTCCATGTCAAAGTTTTGTAAATTAATAATTCATGCATAAGCATTTATAAGAATTTATATGTGTAATTTATTTTGAAGTATTTTCTACCATGGATTGTTTTCCTATAAAACCATAATAACATATGTCTTTAGTCATAGATCTTAGTGATATTGTATCTGAAAATTAATCTCAAAATTTAATAAATTAGTCCAAAATTATAAGTGAATTATAAGTGATGAAGAGCTTTATGATACAGTTATTAGGAAAAATTGGAATGTTGCAAGGTATTGACTTGAAATCAAAGGAAGGACCACAGATTTAGTTTGTTTGTGGTAATAGGATTTAGAGCCAAAACAGAAAAAGAATACCTTCCAAAACTTTATAATTAAAATATAATAAGTTATGATAATTTTACACCTTATGCTTTATAAATATGCACATTTTCAGGTAGCATTTGCTTTCTTTAAATCCAAGAGAGTTATTTTCTCTAAGGCAGCTTTTTACCTACTTTTTTCTTATGCAGTGGAAAAGGATCTTTTGTATGTCCTGTAAAGAGAATGTTGGGTTTGTTTTTTTTTAAGATTTATTTCATTGAACAGTGCTGTTTTGCTTTTATAAAACATATGCTTCTAGGATCTAAATGATAGAATGTCACTGAATTCTTTAATTTGTTCCTTTTACATTTTTACACCTTACTCTTTTTTTGTTGTTAAAAGTTTACATTTTAAAATCATTTCAACTTCTTATCATATAGAGTTCACTTTAGGATACGATTTTTCATATGGATTCACACTTAGAAATTTAATGACTAGAATAAGGCTACTAACACTTGGCTTTCTTCTCACATAAGACGTTATACTTTCAATATGAGTGAGAGTTTTGGGGCTATAACTTAAAGCAGGATTTGAAACAGAATGCTAGTAACTGAAAAGCAGAAACAGAATTTACTTTTTTTCTTAAAGTGACTCTTTCTACTACAGAACACTGTGCACTGTGTCCATGACTTCTCACCTGAAATTGTTTCAGGCCTGAAATGTTAAAATCCCTTGTGTTCATACAAGTGTTTCTCTCTCTCTCTCTCTCTCTCTCTCTCTCTCTCTCTCTCTCTCTCTCACACACACACACACACACACACACACACACGCACACACACACACACTTAGGATCTTTAGAAAAATTCAACGCATGCAAAAATTAAGTATTGCTTAATAATGTTAAAATCTAAAACTATTTTCTTAATTTTAAAAAACTTAAAATCACTTAAAAAGTTTACATCTGTCGTTTAGTCATTGACGATAACTTTCTTATCAGGACACATCATTTTCTAGGTCGGGCAGATGCACTGAACACGTACTGTCACATAGATAAAATACGGAGCTCTTCTGTGACTCCCAAGCCTACCTTGAACACAAGTTTCTAGAAGTAATCATAAAATAAGCAGCCACAGATTGACTTCTTACACTAACAACAGTTCTCCCTTTCCAACCCAAGCAAGCCTTAATACTGTGAAGTTGTATTTTTTTGCCTCAGTTTTACTGTGTGAATTTACTTACTGAAAGTTCTCAACAATAATTTGAGATCAGAACTTCATGCTTTTAGAGAACCTTGATCATTATATTTAAAAGGCTTTAGAAAAAAGCTTTTATGGATATTCTCTGTTACCAGTATTGAAAATACTAGAAGACTACAAATGGGGCAGTTGTATAAGGTAGACATCGCTCAGAATAACAGAAGAGATTTTCATTCCTATCCTATTTTTCATTTACTTTTATTTACAAATTAAATGATATCATGTGGTTGAAAAAAAAGAGATGCCATCTTTTCTTTTTGCTTTTTGAGGGTGAACAACAGTTGCTTAAAATTTTTCAGATGACAGCTATTGATTTTTATTTTATTCTCCTCTTCGAGTGTTTCAGTACTGAAGAAACTTTTGTAACCTCTGTTATTTCAAGAGAAGAATTTTCAGATTCCTGTCTAAAACTAATTCCAAACAAAAGGTTAAGCTTACAATTTAAATTTGATGCCCAGAAAAGCCATTTGTGGTTGTCTTAATTATGTCAAGCTATATCTACCCGAATCTCAGCCAAAGCCACTTTGTTTCCTTCAAAAGACTGGTCACTTTACAGTCCCCTTTTAATTTGAGCTTATACTCTGGATGTGAATAAGGTGCTCCTCACTGGTTTTAACACTCTTCCAATGTCCTTACATTAAAATGAAAACTTAAATGCTTGTGACATTTTAAGAACTTATAAAATCTCTCAGCTGCACCAGCCCAATTTAAAGCACATTCTCAGTCTCAATCTCTTACTCTTTCTCTCTCCCCTACTCTTCCCTCCCCCTTTTTTTTCCTTTCCCCCCTTTCTTCTTCACTCCCTCGTTTGATTTTATTTGGTCTCCTTTTCCTTTGATTTGTCTAAATAAAATAAAAGCAAAAACCTTTAGCATAATAGATATGGTTTGGGTGGTTAAAATCAGAAGTTTTGGCATCTTGTCCTCTGCTAGTCCTTCACAGCCTAACTCTAGGTGATTTTCCTAGCCTCTATATGATTCCTTGGTAAACGTGGAAGAATTTTTAAAAATCTTAATAGTATTTTCCCCCTGAGGTGTTGCCATAATGAAATAATGAATATAAAGCCATTTGTAAACATGAAGCACTTTATAAATTCCATGTAATAATAATGACATTTATCTTTGAGTCTTCACCACTTAAAAGTAAAATTCATATTAGCAAAATCATGTATTTAAGAGTGTTATGTATCTTGTATTTACAAAAGTTAAAAGTCAGACGATAAACTTCTAATAGCTCCCATCCATAACATAAACTAGGAAATGTGTGTGCAGCAGAATGCACCCATTTGCAAAAATGGTAGATTTATTTGATGGTTGGAAATACAGTTACACTTTAAACCAATCAGAAACTGGGATTTCCTAAGGTAATGAAGTAACTGGAGAACCATTTACTGTGGCTTTTTGAAATATAACTGACATAAGTGATGCAAATTTGCAATGTGAATTTCAGCATACTTTAGTCTTTCAGTCGTTAATGCTTCTTCATTTCTTCCTCTTCTCTTCCTCCCCCTTGTTACAGGGTGAAATGGCTCCGTTTTCTTGGGCAGCGCTACATGGTAAATTCAGGTCTCTGCTTACAACAGAACCTAGGGAAGATTTGTGACAGATGGGTCTAAGTCACAAACTTGCAGCCTAAGGCAGAATCTGAAGAACTTTCCAGAGTGTGCCCATATTTACCTGATCAGAGAGAAAAGAAAATCTGCAGAGGAAGCTGAGCCTGGCTGCTTGTCATAGCTGACACAGAGCCATCTGCCACAAACCTGTGGCGGCTTCAGATCTCCAATCCCTGCCACCACCCCAACTCAAATTAAATACAGATTCCTAGAGACGTTATGATGGTTACACATGTCCTCGGCATCACATGTAGGAGACTGTTCAAAAAAAATATGTGGCCTGTTGTATAACCGCACTCATGTATCCCATATGTGGTGCCACATTGAATTTCCGGTTGAATCCGTTTTTATCCTTTGTACTGGATGACATGGTGCCTGAATTCTTTCTTTTCGCCGACACGATGGCAGCCAAACTGCAGCTTCAAACGCTCACACTTGGCTGGGTTTCTACCTAGGTTGCCAGGTTATCATCGGACCCTTCTTGTGTCCTCAAAGGGCCACAGGGCCTGAAAGGAGCAGCAGAGTGCTACCGGACTAATTGGGCAGCCATCTCAGAACTGTTTGTGGGCAAAGGGCTGCTTTTGCCCTTTTTTGTTAGCAAATTAATGAGTCTCTGGCACAGGGGTTTTAAGTAAGGTGTTAGTAAGGGGGTCTGGCAGGTATTCCCATGATTCACAAAGTTGCATTTGCATTTAATTAATCTTAAAGAAAGTTGCAAGATAAACAGCTGTAATTTGGACAAACATGACAAATACAGTAAGTGGGGCCATCTCACTCATAAAATGAACACTGAGATACTTGTTTTAATTTTTTTCCGGGGGTAAAAAATAGAGAAGTCAAAATACTTCTAACAAAACTCATAATTTTGAAATAGTATTCCTCAAAAATATTTGCACCCACCTACAAAAATGTATCTCTTCAAGATAAATCACTTATGATTCCAATAGTCAAGCTGCTGTATTTGTCATTGTAAAGATGTTTTGAACAGCTAGATTGTAAAATAAATTTTTAATAAAGTGGCCGCTGCAGTTTTTAATTAGCATATTCATTTACGTGTAAGTCTGTACATCTTTCTGTACGTTTATCACTGAATGCTTTTCTTGTGTCAGAGACAACGAATACAATTGTTTCTTTTCCGGATGAACAAGGATCTGTTTTGCAAATGTTTGTAAGATATTATGACATTTCCAAGATTTTCTTTGCATTCTGGAAAGCAGGAGGTAAACATTTGTAGTCATTAAGGTAAAGTCTGTTGATAAACCATCTTCTGTTTACTGACAGGTAAATTGTAACTTTCCTAGCTTTTGAATGAATAACTTCTATCCACCACAGAGTGAGGCTCAGTCAGGGAGAGTTGGCTAGACAGGGGCCGAGCCTAGCTCTCTGGCTTCTAAAAGGATTGAGTGGCCAAGTAGGCATCTAAGATAGAGCAGGCAATGGTGCAGAAGTCCACCAGGGCCCATTTGAGAGACAGCAAAATCGAAAGTAGGAAATAGACCAAGGTTAGGGAGCCAGACACAGCCCTCGGGGTAGAGGTAGTCTTGCAGACCAAAGAAAGCAGTTCAGAGTCCATGAGGCCTGGGAATTTAAAAGCAGGAAAAGTAAGAAACAGAAACAACAAGCTCTGTCTTTACCAGAGACTCTTCTCCCCAACCAGTATGAGATTCATAAAGTATGATGGGCCGCACAGCATCTGAACAAATTACCTCAACCGTGAGACAGAGGGCTCAGGAAATATGTCAAAGTCCCTTCCAATCTAAGACGATGGAACTCAGAATCTAGCAGGTATGTTCCTTTTGAGAACAAAACTAAAGATAGGAATATGAATAAGAAGTTGTCAGAAACTTCTGGGCAATGTTATACTTTATACCATCTAATGAGATGAACCAGCTGAGTCAGTTTGCTTCAGGCAGAAAGGTGCTGTGTCACAGATGACATCTTCACAAGATAATATTATAATCTCACAGCCAAGAAATAGTGCTTAGTTTACTGTTTTTCTATCCTGAAAATAATGGGCTCATGTTTTATAGTGGATAAGATTATATGCACAACAGCTATCCATATATGTTTTCTCACTAATTGATGGGGGAAAAAATGTTAAATATCTTTCAAAGACTATATCTGAAACATTAACATGTTTTCCTGATTTTGGCTAATATAATTTTGAAATGTGGGGTTTTTTTGTTTTGTTTTGTTTTTTTTCCTGCACCATAAACTCAAATCAAGTCCTGTGTTTACCTGTGCCCAGCATTCTTTCCAGGATAAAAACTTACATTCAAGGTGTCATTTATGAAAACTATGCTGTCAGAGTTGGTATTAGTGCACATAAGCCATAAAAAGTTTTGTAAATGTATAATTCTTAACATTTAAAAAGGTGCAACTGTATGTGTATGTGAGAGTGTATGTATGTCACGTGCTTCTAAACACCCATGACATGATGGAATGTAGTACTATTAAGTTAACCAGTATTTTGTTGAAGTCAGTAGATAATTGGGAATATAAGTTGACTCAATTCCTGAATCCCTTATTTTCACAAAAGAGATCAAATACCCCCATTATTTCTTGTTTTGAGTATGTTTGTTGAAAATATTGGTCTTTCTCTTTTTAACACTAAATTCTGTTAATCTTATTCTTTTAAATTAAATCACCTTTGGGCTGGCCCAGTGGCGCACTCGGTAGAGTGCGGTGCTCGGGAGCGCAGCGGCGCTCCCGCCGAGGGTTCGGATCCCATATAGAGACCGGTCTGCTCACTGGTTGAGCGCAGTATGGGCGTGACACTGAGGGTTGCAATCCCGTTACTGGTCACGAAAAAAAAAGACAAAAAGGAAAAAAAATAATAATAATTAATTAATTAATTAATTAATTAAATCACCTTTAATTTTAAATATCTTTAAAAGTCTGCTCATTATCAAGACCTTGATATAGTATCTAGGATGCTTGCCCTAAATTTTCATCTGTGTTTCTGAGTAGGGATTTCTTTAACAAATAACAGGGCACTTAATTCTTAACCTACTCATTTATACTATGTTGATCAGGCATAGATCAAAAGACCTTCTTCAAAATGCTCGTGGTTTAGTAAGCATCCTTAAAACATAATGAAGTTTGAATGTCCTGCTCATGTTCTCCATTCTTCAGACATGCCACATAAAGATGGCAGCAGAATCTATAAGTCAGTGGGAACCCTTAGCCATAGAGGGCTGCACAGATTAACTTCAACACTTTGAAATGCATCTGGAAGCAAAGATTTCATTTTATGTTGAAGGTGTTAATTATAATTGATATTTTTCATAGTAAAATCTGGTTTTGAGAAAGCTTCTGCTACCCAGAAATATAACAAGCCACAAAAGAAATTTCATTTAGGTCTCAAGATACTTTCTGTGGATGATAGAATCTGTTTTCAAATGATAGTCCATGCGATCTTTTAATTCTGACTTATTCTGTGATACTTATTTTTGTATTGACTCTTGGCAAGTATTGCTCTATCTGGCTTTCTGTTTCCGTGGCAAATAAGGAAGTATTTAATATCAGATCTTGTGATTAACAATGAAGAGAGTATATGTCATGAGCCACTGACTTGAGCATGTTTCATTTTTAAGTTGGAATTGAGATGCAGGACAACTAATGCTTCTATAATACTCTTTCCCTTCAAAACTACTAAAATGTAACTGGGAAAATTTTTAAACATGCAAGCAATCCTACATGTTGCTCAAAGATATGTACCTATATGATTAAAGTATTACAAAAAACATGAGAATTAACACCAACTTTACAATAATGGTTATGTCAGAAGAGTGACGGTGGAAAGAACAGGTCATAGAAGTAGGGAGAGGCACATACACTGTATGATTAATGGTCTGTTCCTTGAGCTGACTCATGATACATAAAGGTTTATTACTACTCCTTATGATTTTTTACATCTTAAGTGTTAAGTATACCTTTTGATAGGAGTTGTAAATACTTGGGGAAGGTTGTAGTTAGTTTTGCTACCATGCCATCCTTAACGTTTCTGGACTTCCTAAACTATTGATTGAGAGTCAGTGACAGAAACTGCATGAGAAGACCTTTCTCTGCTTACCAGGAGTCAAGGATTTAATCTTGACTCTGAAACAAATAATACTATGAAGACAGTCAGATGTGACTGTCCCTGGGGTCGTTTTTCTTGGGGCTGCTGGTCTTCATTTCTATCTAATGCCCCTGGCATTACATTTATAAGATGGAAAACTATAGCTCTATAAACCCCCTTCGAAGGGAAATGAGAGCAAGATGAAGGCAGATGCTAAATGAGCCCTGTCTTTTCATCTTGAAAAACTCAGAGCTGTGAGGTATAACACAAGAGCTCTCCAGAGCTCCTAACCACACTGCCCACTTCCACCTGTCCCATTTCCTCTTCAAGAGACAGGAGTGAGTTGTGGTCTCTATGCTTTCACTGCAGTCTATCCCATGGGAAGGGATTGCTCCCCAGTATCTTTAGGATGCCCTCGCTGTGTAGGAGGCATGTATGGCTTCAGGGACCAGGATCCCCACTCGCCTGCAGCCCATTTTTCTATATTGGAATTTGGGATCAGCATCTTTAGTGGTCCTCTCATTATCCATCATTGCCTAAGTGACTACTTTATTCCTTCCTGAAGCTCTGTATGGTAATGAGTTCCAACAGTAGAAGAGGTTCCTAATTGTTTCCATAAATTGATATAAGGAATTGATGATTCTTGGAAGATCATCTAAAACACTTCTATTACTCTCTTATCAGTTATTGCATTTAAGTAGAACTCCTGAGATGGAGTGCTAGAAGATGTGACTCCTGCTAGGATACTTGTGTAACCTTTCTCTAGAAATTTGAAGTCCTTTATATTGGAAAATTTAATGCTTCCAATATCATTTCACAAATGAGAAAATTAAGGCATCATATAGTGGCATATTTAAGAGGCAGGGTATGTTACAGAAACAGAAAAGACTTTTTTCATAAGCCTTTCTCTGCATGGGATGTGGTCACTGTAACCTATGTGCCTTTCAGGAAGTGCCGAGTTCCGTGTGCATGACTCTCCTAGTTCCCTTCTATTTGTCTCCCCACAAGGCAAAAGACAGTAAAGGGCAGCAGGGGGTTGCTTTGTGGTCCTCATTGTTGGTGTTAAAAGAGACATGAGAGAGCATGTAGTGCAGCCGATACTTAAAGTGTTTTATTTTTACTATTATTCCACCTTTAGGGAGGCATTCAGTCTGTACACCTCACCCATCACAGGCTCCTGCTGTTCCCTGTGGTCTTAACACTCTGCTGGATCCATCATTTAGGCAACTTCCCTGGCCCTCCTGGGTAAGCATTTATTTTTGTAACCTCTTCATTTTAGATGTCGGGAAACTGAGGACCTAAGGAGAAGTGAACTTGCTTTGGATTTTAGGGTAGAGGCAGGTGTAGAGCTCAGATTTTCCATGGCTCTTTCAGTAGGCTGTTGTCGATTCAATTGGCCAAGACCACCCCTTAAAAAAGGGGAGGGGAAAAGTTTGTCTCCTCTTTCTTCTTTATCCTGCCTCTCACTATCAGAAAAAAACATGGATTAATAAATTGCTAGTAGCTTACTGTAGATTTATTTCAAGTTACACCTGCCCGTATTTGTATTGTAAATGACTATAAGGAGAATTCAAAAGAATTGATTTCTTATCATAAAACTTCAGACTCTGTGGCACCTGTAATATTTCTAAACAACTGACTATTGCCTTTCAAATCATATGATGAAGTTGCTCATCCATGTGGAGAGAAGACTTTATTCAAAAGGCAGCCCCGTGGCCTTACCTGGTGCAAAGCGCTGAAGAGTAGAGGGAGCAGGTGGCGGAAGCAGCACCTTTAACTGTGCAGCGCTGGGCCTCCTTCCTCTCCTCCAAACAGATCACCCAGAAATTACATCCTGAAACTTACTTCCTGGGAAAGAAAAGGAAGGGGAGGGAAAACTTAAAAAGATACTTCTAATGTGGTATTAGACTGCAATTCATAGGGAAATTTATGCCTGAGATATGAATTTCTGAAAACAGGTTCTTTTAAAGGGAACCACTGACACATCCTTAATTATAGAGCAATAAATACCAATGGTATATTATCTTCCGATATTTCCTTACACAGTTATCAAAGCATGCAGCTGTTTTTGAAAACTGATAATCAAGTACAATGTAAGTATATTACGTCTTGCACTTCCAGCACACCCTTCAACTAAGCAGCATCATGGAGCACTTACCACTGAGAAACAGAGCTGCTCATAGGGGAAACCTGACTGAACAAATTAGCTTTGAATGGTAACTGGAGAATCTTAGTCAAACCAAAATGCCTGTCCTTGCCAGGAAAGGCATTCCAAAGGCAAGGAGCATGCCAAGTAAAAAGACTTTGCTTCAGGATTATGGAGGCAGTTCTGAAAAGCCAGCATAACTTAATGATCAATCAGAAAAATACAGAGCAGTAACTGCACAACTGAAGGATGCATAAAAATTATAGAAAGCATTAATAGTTGAATGGGGAGGCAGAATGGGATTTTACCAAAAGTATTAAGCTCTCGGAAAGCTCCATTTATTGCCTTCAATCTGGGCAGCAGAAAGAGAGAGAGAAAAACATGGTCAAAGAAAAGTATGTGGACAAACGTGGGGGGTAGAAAAGGAAATGAAGGTTAAACAAGGCCAATATGATTCAGAATAAAAGACAGGGAGGGAAGTGTAAGGAGCCAGCTGCAATTACTAAATGTTACATTAAGAGGAGTTGAAATTGAGAGGGGGAGGTCTGGGTATTTTGCTAAGTGGATTAATGTCCTCTTCCTTGGGTGTCTGAAGTTGCAGATTTTAATTTATTTGGTTCAGGGATTTATTGTGAAATTCTTGATGGGTGGGGAGATAAATACAATTATAAACACTTAGAAAGTAGAAAAGAGGAACATAATACTTTCTATAAATTTAACTATAATAAATAAGGTTTGAAGCTATGGACAAAGTCAAACAGTCAAAAAATATTTAGTCCATGATAATAGAACTTTAAGGAAAATAAGAGGTGCATGCAAAAAAACAAAAAGCCCCCCCCCCCCCCCC
>NW_007726215.1:31833-33917 GCF_000696425.1 Galeopterus variegatus | reverse complement strand
CATCTCACAGCCTTCCCAAAAAAAAAAAAAAAAAAAAAAAAAACCCCCCCCCCCCCCCACAGATGTGCGAAGCCAAGGATTTTGAATAATTTAGGAGCTAGTTTTATTGCCACTCTTCTTTCTCCACCCATTTGAAAAAATAAATCATAACTCTGGCATTTAGAAACCTAGTCATGAACATCATTTATTAATATAAACTTAATCCTGTGCTGTTCTTTGGTGGGTGGTAAGAACATGAACTAACAACTGGCCTAAGATGAGGGCAACAGGATGATCCACTCAAACACAGGAAAGCTATAAGAAAAGAAAAACTCCAAATTTGCTTTTTCACCTTATTTATTTTACGCAAAGATAAAGCCAAGAAGTGGAGAGGGTGTGGCTAAGTCACAGAAGGACTAGATGCCTAAAAGATTTTTAAAGTTTTACTAAATATGTCTCAGGAGGGAGGGAGGGGATTGAAACCTTGTGTAATTTACATTATTTTGTTAATCTCCTAATCTCCTTCCCAGGAAAGTAGGAAAGAAGGAAGGCTCTCTCTGCCTTCTACAGTTGAAGAAACTAGGGCTAAAACTGAATTGTGTTCTTATTCCCTGAGTGTACCACAGCTGTCATCTGGCTGGCAATCAGTCCACGGATGTATCAGTTTAGGCATTTGCCTGGCCGATAATGTTGAGTCATTTAAATTGAAAATATGGATCAGAAGGTATTTAAGAATTACTGATATGCATCTATTATTATTGAATGCAAATAGTATTATTTGGGGTGTGGGCAAATCAGTTGACTAGAACCACATGAAAAAGCACTTTGAAAAAACAAATTTTAATGCTGGGGGAAATGGCACTGGTGGAAAAAATATAATTTAAAAATGGAAAATCATTATCTCCAAAGAAGAAGATTGGTAAAATGACTAAGCAAAGTGGCCTTGTCACCTTCAATCTGGTGTATCAATGTGTCAGCCAAAAGTAAATTAACAAAGAGGCAAACCCCTCTATATGTAAAGATGACCCAGCAAGGAGAAACAGAACACAGAATGTGTGGTGGCCTAGGGTGATCCTCAGGGATCTCTCTCTAATTTTAGTGGTAGAAATAAGGGCACAGAACTAGGGATTTGTAATGGTCAGTGAGTGGGCTTTGGACTCTGAATACTTCTCCACCTTCTGTGGAGAATTCAGGACATGGTGGATTTGAACCGGTATCTTATATCCCAGGAACCGAGTGGAGATTGTTTTCTGATCATGATTAATTGAAAGGAATCAAAGCAGACATCTCTCCTCTCCTCCTGAGCTGCAGAGCTATGGAGGGGAACTTGTGCTCTCTGGTGCTTGCTGCTATCTATGTTCCCTGGCTTTCAATCGGCTTGGCTTTCCCCTCTGTATTTCTGATGCTGTGATACCAGGCCTATAAAATGGAATCTACAAAATTGCAAAAGAAAGTGTGTGTGTGTGTGTGTGTGTGTGTGTTAGGATTTTACTGAAGATAATGAATTGCAACACTTTAAGCATCAAATTTTAAAACTTAAAAATGTATGAGTAATGAAGTTTTAAAGAAGCAAAATGTGCTCGAGCAGAGTATTTATAGTCCCTTTTTTGTAAGAGGTTCCCCAGACCTCTGGGCACATCAGCAAACTGTCCTCCTACACGAGGGAGCGTGCAGCTGCGATCTGGCCCCGGGCACCACCTACCCAGAGTCACTACCTAGTGCATTTTACATTGCACACATTGTAAAAAAGGGAGAGGGGAAGAAAGACGAGAAGGGGCTTCCCCCCCCCCCCTCAGCGTGTGTTTCCTTTTGTCGCACCCGTCAGCTGACACATGGAAAATGTAGTGTACGGTTTTGTTTGCCTTTAATCCGTAATTAAGGCACCCTTGTCTGGGGCTTGCTGCCTCTCTCCTCCTTCCCTCCCTGTCTTTCGGGTCTTCGCCCTCGCTCGGGTCTGGCCCGGCGCCGCAGCCTAGGACTCGGGGTCGCCCGGCCGGGGCATGGGCATGGGGAGGCGGCGGGCTCAGGGACGAGGGTGCCCCCACCGGCCGTTCGCTTGCCCGAGATTGCGCGCCCGGGCACCCCGGCCTTGGCTCGCCCCGAGC